>NC_090797.1:11452500-11725000 GCF_040054535.1 Antennarius striatus
CCTGCCGGTAACAGTATTGAGTGCGTTTTGTGGGTCTTCCTGCTGTGTGTTGAATATTGCATGAGCATGGCCCAAAGACAAACACCTAAGAGGGTTTATTTCATAAAATAAGACTGTTGTGGAGGGAAAACCTTTCTCGAAATTGTCAGAGGTGATTAATCCAGTCAGTCATGTTGTTTTGAGTTCATTTGTAAAGAATTTGCTTCTTTGTGGAATGGAGACGTTGTCCCCAAACATAGTTTTCTGTTCTTCCCCTCAGGTTGGTAAAGAGGCATGAGACGCACCTCTCTGTGCTTGCAATAAGTAACATGGAGGTTTCCACCACGCTCGCCAAATGCCTTTATGAACTGACGCGCTCGCTCCAGGCTTAGCGCCAACAGGACGACCTCTGGAACTCCTCTCCCCCCACCACCGCCGTCTCTGTCGAGACGAGAGGAAGAAGCCTACGGCGTGCCGTAGCCGGTCTGCAACGGAGCAGAGGACCTCTCCTGCTGCACACCCGGCACCCTCACCTCCTTACTTGCCAACCTGTGTTCAAAAAACCTCGCCCTCCCTCGACCCACACACCACACACACAAGTTTGAAAAACTGCCACGGTGTCTTCCACCAGCTGCTCATGAATGGGGAGACTGCTTCCCTGAGGGACTGAACCGACAAAACCCTGAACACGGAGCACATTCAGTTTTTAAGTTTTATTTCTATTCTCCCCTTCGTCCCATCGATGGATGTGTGCGTCTGAGTGAGTGCCGGTCGACTGAAGTGTGCAGGTGGGCGTCAGGCGGGCCGGGGTGGTGCTGTTATAGGAATCCCACTGAATTTGGGGGGGGGGGGGGGGTGACTCAGTCGGCTACTGGTGCAGAGATTTTTTTTTTTTCTTTAGAAACTTGGTAGCTTGGTTTTCTTACTTGAGTCAATATATTTTCACTTATTTATTATAAAAATAAATACCATTACAATTATGAAAAAGAATCTTGTAAATATGTTGTGAATATATATAAAGAAGATCCTCTTTCATGCCGATGCAGCCACTGGAGAACTTGCTCTGTGGAGTAATAGAAGCATTACTTTGGTAGGATTGAATAAAGTAGTTTGTTTTTTTTTGTTTGATTGTTTTGTTGCTTTTTTATGATCCCTGTTCACTTGTATCTAATGTGATTCTATACTCAGCAGTGGATGAATGTACTTAAAAACCTGTAAATAATTCTGCAAAGGTACTGATGCTGTAAAGCTTTGGGAGGGGAAAACAGTTTTTTGTGGAACTGTGACATTTTTTGTATTATAATACCTTGTAGAACTCATTTTGCTGGCTGAAAGAGTATGGAATAATATATCATGTCATTTTGTAGAAGAAAAAAAAATATTGAAGGTATTCTCTTCCTTTCTTCTTTCCTGACACACCCTTCCCTGAGTGCACACACACAAGTAACATATATCCACTGTAAGCGTTTTGTCATTGTACGGGCACAGTGCGCGTACCAAAATTTTTTTGTATTTGTAAATTGGTTTAAATACATGGAGTTTTTATACAGGTTTTCTCTTGTGTTCTTTGCTTTACGTGCAGGTATGATATTTTCTTCACTACTTTTTTCTATCTTAATATAGTGTGGAGTTTTATTGTACTATTTTTTCATTCTTAATACCATGCCACATTCCGGCTCACGTCCTCAGACTGTCCTCTCTACCGTGTGTTGTGTAACATTTATGACTGCCTGTCCTACTAGCATCTGACCGGGCGACCCAACCATCCTCATTTCTGCGGTGTCAGTAGGATGTGTGACTATACATAGACCTAACAGTCTGTTAGAGATTGGCTTTATTTACTTTGGTGACTGTTTATAGTTTTTAAATAAAACACTGAACATTTTGTGTTGGTTTTACACTCTCTTCCTACTTCCTTCCTCATAAAGCTCTACCTCACACTGAAGAGAATCTGTCGTCCAGTTGATTTTGCTGTACTAGCAAAAGGTTCATGAAAAGTACCTCAGTTAAATTGAAAAAACTGAAATTGTGTTCAGACTAATAGCAATTTGTTTAAAATGTAATTAAACTTATATTCCTTAGTTTTATTCACATGCATTGAGGACACTGCACATGAATTCCAGATCAGAACATGAAAAATTTATTCATTTTGTAATTATTTTACAGAAAATTAAAAAGGAATATTTGGCTGTTCAAAATATCAGTGTGCATTTTCCCTACAAACTTAAATATTAGTAAACTGAGACAGGATGTAGCATTCTATTCAGTTGTCTAAACACTTCCTGTTCAGCAGGAAGGCGACCAGCTTCTGGCACCTGTGGACAGGTATTCCAGCTCAGGATGATTTGACAACATTCCACAACTTTTTTTTTTTCAAAAAAGCATTTAAAAAGCAGTGATTGATCTGGTTCCTCATGTTGGACTTTTATTATCTTGAACACAACGGCATGTTGAGTGACCTTTAATATCTGAACAAGAAACTCACTTTACCATCTACACCTTGGTTTTACCCAAAGGTTGGAGCAGATTTGCCATCAAAACTGCCTTAATTTGTCTTGACATAGTTTCAACAAGGTGATGGAAACACTTCTCAGAGACATTGATCTATATTGATATGATATATCATGTAGTTACTGCAATTTTGTCAGCTACATGTCTAAGGGCCGTTACAGTAGAGTCAACTCACTGCCATGTTCAAGAAACCAGTTTGAGATAATATGAGCTGACATGATGCACTATCCTGCCATCAGGAGATTGGCGCCCTGGGTATTATGGGATGGAAATGGTCAGCAGCAGTACTTGAGTAGGCTGCAGCATTTAAACGATGCTCAGTTGGTGTTAAGGGACCTAAACTGCCATGACAACAGCCCCCACACCGTCACACTATCACAGCCATCCTGAACCGTTGATACAGGGCAGGATGGATCCATGCTTTCATGTTGTTGACACCACATTCTGACCATCTGAATGTTGCCCCTGGAATTGAAACACGTCAGACCAGTCAGTATTTTTCCAATCTAATGTTGTCCAATTTTGTGTCTGTACGAATTGATGTCTCAATTCCTGTTCTTAGCCAACAGGATGCACCCAGTGTTGTCGTCTTCTGTTGCTGAAGCACATCTTCAAGGTTTGACAAGTTAAGTATTCAGAGATGGTAATCTGTATTTTTTGTTGTTGTAAAGAGTGGTTATTTGGGTTACTGTTACCTTTCCATCATCCAAAAACCAGTGCATTCTCCACTGACATTTAATGTCAAAATTTTTTTTCCACTTAACTGCTCATCACTGGATATTTCCTATGTTTTTGGACCATTCTGGTGCTAAATATTGAACTTCAGCAAATTGTCTTGACTATACATTTGCCTGAGTAGCTATTACCAAACATTTGAAAAGGTTTACTTATAATAAAGTGGCTGGTGAGTGTTTGTTGCATCTGAATGGAAATCGACAAATGAGCAGAGAAATCTAAAAAGTAGAAGTCGGTGAAAGAAATGGAAAACCACTTAAAATGCTCCAATTTTAACTTCAGCTTCAATTTTATTAATCCACAGTGGATATTCTTTTTTCACTCGATATACAGAACACACACACACACACACTAATTCATGTTTTTTGTTTTCAATCTTCTCCTTTCTGCTTTTCCCTTCAGGGGTCGCCACAGAAAATCAATTGCCTCCATCTAACCCTGTCTTCTGCATCCTCTTCTCTCACACCAACTACCTTCATGTCCTCTTTCACTACATCCATAAACTTCCTCTTTGGTCTTCCTCTAGGTCTCCTGCCTGGCAGTTCAAAACTCAGCATCCTTCTACCAATATATTCACTATCTCTCCTCTGGACATGTCCAAACCATCTCAGTCTGGCCTCTCTGACTTTATCTCCAAAACCTCTAACATGTGCTGTCCCTCTGATGTACTCATTCCTGATCCTATCCTTCCTGGTCACTCCCAGAGAGAATCTCAGCATCTTCATCTCTGCTACCTCCAGCTCTGTCTCCTGTCTTTTCTTCAGTGACACTGTCTCTAGACCAAGCAACATCCCTGGTCTCACCACAGTTTTGTACACCTTTCCTTTCATTTTAGCTGAAACTCTTCTATCACACATCACACCTGACACTTTTCTCCACCCGTTCCATCCTGCCTATAAACGTTTCTTTACCTCTTTTCCACACTCTCCATTGATCTGGACTGTTGACCTTAAGTACTTAAAATCCTCCACCTCTTTACCTCCAGGACATTCCTAACAAACTCCTCCTTCAAGATAACTCCTACTCCATTTCTCTTCCTATCTACACCATGATAGAACAACTTGAACCCTGCTCCTAAACTTCTAGCCTTGCTTCCTTTCCACCTGGTCTCCTGTACACACAGTATGTCTACCTTCCTCCTTTGCATCATGTCGACCAACTCTCCACCTTTTCCTGTCATAGTTCCAACATTGAACGTCATTACTTGCAGTCCTATACTCCTGGCGTTCCTCTTCTCTCTCTTCTTACGATCAAACTTTCCTCGTCTTCTTCTTCAACCAACAGTAGTCCAATTTCCATCGGCACCCTGTAGGCGAAAGCACCGAAGGCGGTCGTTGTTAACCCGGGCCTCAACTAATCAGGTAAGGAAGTCATAGATTTGATTTGGCAAAAGTTTTACGTTGGATGCCCTTCCTGACACAACCCACTGTTTTTATCCGGGCTTGGTACTAGCACAAAAAGACACTGGCTTGTGCCCAAAACTACCAGCTGCTAGTTAAATGGTCTGCATTATAAAATGTCATGAAATAAATTACTGCTTATCTCCAGGTCAGTCCAGAGGTCTACTATGTACTGTAATGCCCGGCGGTTCCGCTTGGCGGCGCTAGCGGTGCCATTTTGAAACCAGCACACAGACATGTGGCTGATAGTTTCTCAAAGCTGCGCTCCGGTTTTACCCAAAACAATTAGCGGATAGTGCGTTTCGTCATTGTTTTGCGGCGGGGGTTTGTGCTGAAACAGTTTTGTGGTTACGAATCAGGCGCAGCAGCGCTTCAAGGTGAGTAAGAACAGTCGCTGTTTGCTCACTAGAGCTAACTATTAGCAGCAGAAAAGCGACGTAGGCAGGTGCTGTTGTTCAAGAAGCTAGTTAGCTTCTAGCTAAAACCCGCTTGCGGATAGCTAGCTAACTTATGACCTTCAGTGGATAAATGTTGCTAATATTAGAGGCTGTTTAGCAGCGTTTGTCGCCGAGCTAACAACGACAACAAGTATTTAGTTTCCACTTAGCTCGTTGTAGCTGTCCTGCTAACCAGAAAGAGCCACCATGTTACTGTCGTGTTTGCACTGGTTGATCAAGTTGGTGCTAATTTTGTGTCTTCAGGCGCAAGGCCGTGTTGGCTGCAAAAACAGTTAGCTTTCAGCAATAGCTGCCTTATGAATGCTTTTAATTTAGTTACACGGAGTCAACATAATGATTCAAATTAACGCGTGTATGCAAAATGGAAATGTGACGTTAATATGACACTTTGAGCGCAATGCTGGTCATCAGTGGTCTGTATCTACTTCACTATTTACAAACCACACATTACCAAGGCTGTTGAACAGATTTCACGTCACGATGTCTGCGACTGAAGCGGGTTTTCCTCTAACATGGACTCACTACTGTATAGTCTGTTTAAATCAATCTGAGCTGCAGCAGACCATACCTGGATGCTCAATGGAACAATGAGTGAGTCAGTCAACATTGTTCTCAAGACTAAGTTTGCATTCCAGATCTGAGAGCTTGAAAAGAGTTTACAGATCTCCTGATAACAAGTTGTGAAAGACTGACTCCTCAACAACGTCAGAGGTGAATATATGTGAGGGTTGTACTAAGTGAAGTCAGAATAATGGTTTAGCGCTTAAAACCAGAGTTTTAATCCCCACCATGGTTTTGCTATGCATCTAAATTCAGGAGCATAGTGTTATACAATGATCACTAGATTTGGTACGGTATGAGATTCTCACAGTACAATGATTATCTCTGGGATATACTCCACTGGTATTATCTGTAGTAAGCGTTGGGGAAGTCACATTTACCATTACCCCATAAATAAAATGATTTCCTTGAGCAGTGTCTCTTCAACTACAATCAAGATCAGTGGTTGTCCACAAGAACGAATCCCTAATGGTTTTCTGAATAGCTTAGGAATGTGTTTTTTATTAATGCAACAGTAAATGTTAAAGGAATGGCAATCAAGTTTTATACCATGGTAACAACTCTAGTTCAGACAATAAGATGGCTCAAAATAATCAGGCATATTCCTACATGAACTTTATTCCATGTCAAAACATTGACACAACTTTTAATGCATTATCTTTTGTTGTAAATAATTTTTGGGATTTTCAGAGCATTTGTTTTCATCATTCAAATAGTTCTTACACTGTTGAAGTACTATATATTAAGTCTGCCATACTTTGGTACCTCATTCAACTCATTCTAGAACATCAGGTTAACATTACTGATAATCAATTATGGTAAGATTCCTTTTAGCAGTTCACTGTCAGATTGAAATTATTAAAGCTATTTCATCACATCAATCAAACTTAGCAATGGTCTGTGAGCTTCATGTGCACAATGCTTCATTGTTATCTACTGTATGCATCGCATGTATGCAGATTACAGCAAGCTGATCAACCCAATTTAGTAATTCAACAAACATAAATTTAAAATATGGAATCTGGTGGGTTGCAGCATAGGCCTGTATTCATGCAAGAATAGCCTCAAATTAAAACACCTTATCATTACAGGTGAGATTACTCATCTTTGTTGTTTTTATTTGACATTTATCTGCGGGAAGACTATTGAAAATTCTGAGTTGACATTGGCTCCTGCATTGAGATAACCTTTTTGTCTAGCTAAATTTGTCCCACTTCTCTCTCATAACCAGCATAGCACCATTTCTTCTATTTTCCTTGCTTCATTTTATTTCCTTGCATGTTATTAAAATATTCAACACTATTTATATCCGTAAAGACACTACCATTTTGTTTTTGTAATACTTGAGCACTTAGATAAACAACGTAACGAGTATTTCTGGTCTTTTCATAGGCATTTGTACTTTTAAATCTGAGGGAAACTTCTGATTAGTTTTTTTTTGCTAAGGAACCAAAGACTCATCTGTAAATTGTACGTGTAGTAACACTGTCAGGAGGGGCATCCGACGTAAAACTTTTGCCAAATCAAACATGCGACTCAAATCTATGACTTCCATACTGGATCGGTCGAGGCTTGGGATAACAACGACCGCCATCTGTGCTGTTCACCTACAGGGTGTCTGTGGAAATTGGACTGCTGTTGGTCGAAGAAGAGGAGGAAAGTGTGTTTGTAGGAAGAGTGAGAAGAGGAACGCCAAGAGTATAGGACTGAGAGTAGGGATGTTGAATGTTGGAACTATGACAGGAAAAGGTGGAGAGTTGGTCAACATGATGCAGAGGAGGAAGGTAGACATACTGTGTCCAGGAGACCAGGTGGAAAGGTAGCAAGGTTAGACGTTTAGAAGCAGGGTTGTTCTATCATGGTGTAGATAGGAAGAGAAATGGAGTAGGAGTTATCTTGAAGAGTTTGTACTGGAGATAAAAAGAGTGTCAGATAGTGATGAGTCTTAGGCTAGAAATCAAAGGTGTGAAGTTCAATGTTGTTAGTGGGTATGCTCCACAGGTAGGATGTGAGCAGGAGGAGAATAAGAAATTCTGGCTGGACTTTGATCAAGTGATGCAGAGCATACCCAGAAGTGAGCGAGTTGTCGTTGTTGCAGACTTCAATGGACATGTTGGTGCAGGAAGCAGACGTGATGAGGGTGATGGGCAGTTTTGGTATCCAGGAATGCAGAAGGACAGATGGTGGTTGACTTTGCAAAAAGGTTGGAAATGGCTATGGCAAAGAAGAGGCAGGAATATAGGGTGACCTATAAGAGTGGAGGTAGGAGCACACAGGTAGGCTACATCTTGTGTAGGCAGTGTAATCTGAAGGAGCTCCATGACTGCAAAGTAGTGGTAGGCGAGAGTGTAGCCAAACAGTATTGGATGGTGTGTGTAGGATGACTCTGATGGCGATGAAGATGAAGAGGACAAAGGCAGAGCACAGGATAAAATGGTGGAAGCTGAAAAAGGAAGAGTGTTGCATGACTTTTAGGAAGGAGTTAAGACAGGCTCTGGGTAGTCAAGAGGTTCTTCCAGATGACTGGACAACTACTGGTAATGTGATCAAGGAGACCGGTAGGAGAGTACTTGGTTTGTCATCTGGAAGGAAAGTAGATAAGGAGACTTGGTGGTGGAATGAGGAGGTACAGGAGTGTACACAGAGAAAGAGGCTAGCTAAGACACTGAGAGGACTGATGAGAGTAGAGAGGAGTACAGGGAGATGCAGCGTAAGGTGAAAGTAGAGGTAGCAAAGGCCAAACAAGGGGCTTATGATGACTTGTATGCTAGGTTGGACAGTAAGGAGGGAAAGAATGATCTATATATGTTGGCAAGACAGAGAGACTAAAATGGGAAGGACGTGCAGCAGGTTAGGGTGATTAAGGATAGGGATGGAAGTGTATATACAGGTGCCGGTAGTGTGAAGGGAAGATGGGAAGAGTACTTTAAAGAGTTGATGAACGAGGAAAATAAGAGGGAACAAAAACTAGAAGAGATTGCTGTTGTGGACCAGGAAGTAACAAGATTTATCAGGATGAATTGAGGAGGGCATTGAAAGAAGATGAAGAGTGGAAAGGCACTCAGTCCTGATGATATACCTGTAGAGGTTTGGAAGTGTCTAGGAGAGGTGGCAGTAGAGTTTCTGACTGGGTTGTTCAACAGGATCTTAGATAGTGAGAAGATGCCTGTGGAATGGAGGAGAAGTGTGCTGGTGCCCATTTTTAACAACAAGGGAGATGTGCAGAGTTGTGGCAACTGCAGAGGAATAAAGCTGATGAGCCATACAATGAAGTTATGGGAAAGACTAGTTGGAGCTAGACTAAGGGCAGAAGTGAGCATTTATGATCATCAGTATGGTTTCATTCCAAAAAAAGATGCAGATGCGGTTTGTTTTGAGTATGTTGATAGAGAAGGCCAGAGGGAGCTGCATTGTGTTTTTGTATATCTAGAGAAAGCTTATGACAGCGTGCCCAGAGAGGAACTGTGGTGTTGTATGAGGAAGTCTGGAGCTTCAGAGAAGTATGTGCAGGACATGTATGAGGACTGTAAGACAGTGATAAGGTGTGCTGTAGGTGTGACAGAGAAGTTCAAGGTGGAGGTGGGACTGCATCAGGGATCAGCTCTGAGCCCCTTCTATTTGGCTACAATGATGGACAGGCTGACAGACGAGATTAGACAGGAATCTCCATGGACTATGTTTTCAGATGACATTGTGATCTGTAGTGAGAGCAGAGAGCAGGTGGAGGAGAAGCTAGAGAGGTGGAGGTTTGTCCTGGAAAGGAGAGGAATGAAGGTCAGCTGCAGTAAGAGAGTACATGTGTGTGAATGAGAGGGACCCAAGTGGAAGAGTGAGGTTACAGGGAGAAGAGATCAAGAAGGTGGAGGATTTTAAGTACTTAGAGTCAACAGTCCAGAGCAATGGAGAGTGTGGAAAAGAGATGAAGTGTGTACAGGCAGGATGGAATGGGTCGAGGAAAGTGTCAGGTGTGATAGAAGAGTTTCAGCTAAAATGAAAGGAAAGGTGTACAAAACTGTGGTGAGACTAGCGATGTTGTTTGGAGACAGTGTCACTGAGGAAAAGACAGGGTTAGATGGAGGCAACTGATTCGCTGTGGCGACCTCTGAAGGGAAAAGAAGAAGTAATTACTCATTACCAATTACTGTGATTTTCTGATTGTAGTTGGCATGACTGTAAGCAAAATACAACATTGCCTTGGGAAGGTGCCAGCTTTATTAGCTGACACACTGCAGCCCATGGTGGACATTTACTAGTAAATCCCAACTTTTACCTCTGCTTTGTTGGGATTTACCGTCACTCTTTTGTGTTTTGCCTGTTATGGACCATAAGCATACAGTGTTGCCAAATGAAGTTATGATACCATGACACTACCCTTCATTTTGATGTCCAGGGTCGAAAATTAAGTTTTTGACTCACCAGCCAAGTGAACTGGTAGATGAAAAAAAATCCATCAGTCAAGTATATTTTTTACCAGCCAAAATAATAACTTGCCTTTTTGTTTTCCGTATGCATTAATTGCTATACATTTCATTTAGATAGAGTATGTAAAATTAGAGAACAGTCCAGAGCAAAGTTGGAGAATTATTTTGATATAGTTGAATTATTTTAATACAGTATATTAATGAGTGGCTGAGTGATTCAGCAATTCAACTGGAATTCAATTCAACAGATTAAAAAATATCTCACAATAGGCAAGGGTCCCTGAACAGAACATGAGATGCTTCATTATTCAAACTACATCCTCTTCATCTGACTCCTCACTTCAGCCTGAAACAGTTACCACCCTCTTCTTCTCAGTCATCTCCTGATGGAGTCGTGGTGCCACAACACCCAGACTTTTGTTGGATGGTACTCCCCAGTCTATGGAGAGGCTCCGGCTTAGGCCAGGACATCGCCACACAGAGGCTGTGACAGTTGCTCTTGGTCTCAGATGTTTTCCATTTTCATGTTCTTATTTCAAATGGTAAACACGTCGTGTCGATGATTTCCCTGCCATGCTGGTGACACAACAAGTGTGAGGCTGCATCATACCCGTCTCTTGGAAATCCCTTATCACCATGACTCGCAAAACGTCCTAGAAGGTGTGTCTCCTCCTTCATCGTTTTTTTTTGTCACTTCTTTTTCCTTTTTCCGGTCTCTACGCTATTCAGATTCTTCAGATACTGACACATACTAAAAAAAACTGTTAATACCAGTTTGCTGCTAGTAACTTATAGGGTGATATGATATTCCTTCTCTGCATCTGCTTGGATGATGGCTGATACGAGTCAAATACGTCTGGATCAGAGCCAATCAAAGGCAGAGAAGGATAGAGTGAGTGGATATCACTTCACACCAGTCTGCTGTGTGTGCCCGCAGGTGTGTCTCTCAGGCACACAAGTGTTGCAAGATAGTTTTATGTATCATTGGTAGAAATGTTTACCTGCCACTGTGTCAGGTAACATCTGTGATATACTGCCCACACAGGAAATTTACCTGCATCAGTGGCAGGTCTTAGTTTCATGTCCCTGTGTGTTGACGTTCCTTGAAGAATGAGGAGGATCCAGTGAGGAAGGTCCAGAGGATTCAGTGCTCTAGTTAGTAACTCAGAACAAGCCCATGTTTTAGTGTTCATGCAGCTTTCAGGTGAAAATTATTAGCAGACCATTGACATTAATGATCTTTGGAAATTTTAATAGTGACTTTCATACTTGAACAGTGAGGGTGCATTATAGGAAAACACCGGGTTACACTAATTGTTCATCCGTGAGGATTTGATGGGCTATGGTCTGAACATCTCATTCAATGGACAGAATTTAATGAAGTTTCACTCTTTGCTGGAGCGTTAAAGATGTGATTCACAAAATTTGCTTCTTCAAGTTCCTGATTTCGACATTGATAGGCACAGTGGATTTTTATGACAATGACTGTTTTATGTAATTCTGCTGTTATGCTGCTTTGATAAAGGTAGTGGTCCATATCAGTGTAGTTTGACTTTTTAGGCCAATGGCTGTTGCTGACTCTTTCAGATAGTTGACGGAATGTTAATGTGACAGGTTTTTGAACTTTTTCATTTGTTTGGTTTGCCACAGTATTTTCACTCATCTGTTAGTGGTGTATTAATGAGATTTCATGGAAATATCTTTGTGGGCTAAGCTAATGTGGTGCTTAAACATTTGAGCTCCTCACTTGTGTATTAACAATACATCTTCATTTTCTGCTCTTCTGTCTTTTACAGTGGTGATCAGCCCAGGGCAGACATGACGGGACCTGGAAGTGGTGAGACTTGACACAACAGTTTGTGTTTTCACGATGGGGAGAGTTTATGACCCGACAGCTGTAGTTAGTCCATGTAAAGGTCAAGGGTCATTTGCATTTAAATGATCATTATTTTAATGCTGATTGTTTTTTTATTTAGGTTTCTTTGAGGGGCAAGCTCAAATCATTCTAACAAAATTTAAACAAGTTATTTTGTATTAAAAATGTTTTGTATTAAAAATGTTTGTCAGTTTTAAGATCCACTGGTGACAAGTTGAGGTTAAGGGTGACAATCTAAAGACAAAGGGAAAAATGTATTACAAAATTTGCATTTGACAGTTTGTGAGTCAGTCTTGTATAACTCATTAGCTCTTGCTGTCAAGAGTAACACAACTTTTTAATTTTCACTGCGACAATGTATAACTGGATGAGGCAGATGAGGGAGATTGGTGCCACTTGATTGGTGCCAAATGTTTCACTTGCTGATCGGAGCACCGTGTAGGTGAAGGAGTTTACCCACCTCAGTTACATAGCCAGCTGGCTTTAAATGGAGTAAAATAAATTGGCACGATTGTTGACCTGACTTTTCTTAGGGCAAAGTGGAGCCGATCTTTTGATAGCTGTTTGCTGTGTTCCGTGTCCTCTCCTGTTTTCAGGCCCACCTGATGGGGCGGATGCTGAGGAGGCAGACAGGTGTCCCATCTGCCTGGGCGTCCTCGCTGGAGTCAAGCTCGCCATGCCTGACAGCTGCTCCCATGTTTTCTGCCTCGGGTGCCTCCTCACATGGGCAGAGGTGACACTCAGTGCTTGATAACATTGTGGAATTGATGTTGACTTGAAAGTGGAAAACCTAATAAAAATTTATACTAACATAAACTGCATAAACTGATGAATTTCATGCTAACATTAATGCTTTATTTATTGAATTTGTTTAAAAATTGCAGTTGACTCCTTCCTGTCCTGTGGACAGAAGACCTTTCACTCACATTTACGAATGGGATGAGAATCTGAGCGGTGTGAAGGTCAGTATGGGTGACATCAGTGTTGCTTCTGATCTATTGCTGTTCATAATCCCACACCGTAAACTGCAAAATCTTTCTGCTCTTTGTACAAAGTTTGGTTAAGTTCACTACAGTGTTAAGTTCATGACTGCATATGTCTGTCTGTTTGCAATTAACACTGTAATTCAAAACCTGCAGTAAACATTTCCCAAGTAATTTGTATTTCAAAGCATTTTTAAGAGTATTTTAACCAAATTTCAATTTAAGCGTTATTTTGATTTTAATGTAAGGCAACCACACTTGTTTTGTCATCCCAAGGTTCCAGTAACGAAGCGGGTAACACAGCCTAAAGCTGAGAGTTGCTGCTGTCGCCTCGGAAACAAAGTCTGTCTGAAGTGAGTGTGGAAAAAGATTTGAAATAGATAATTGAATAAGGTTAGAACTTAATCCAGTGTTAAAATTCTTTAAAGAGATTAAAAAACATATAGACAAGTTCTATAGACTCAAACCAACAATCACAGAAAATGTTCACCCCCCCCCCAGGATTAAACCAGCAAGACGATTGAGACGACAAAAGGTGGCCACAAAAACCAAAGCACCACGACCTGTGAGAAAATGTATGTCAAAAATCCTTCTCCCCCGGAACAAATGCTTGAGTCATTTATACCTTGTAAACAACTTGTAATGGTCTTTAAATGTGTTTTCAGGTAAAGATGATCACTCCTCGCCAGTGAGCAGGAAGAAGGTCAGTCTTTGTTCACTGTGAAAAGCTTCTGATGTGGAATGTTAATGTTCATCTAATCCTTGATGTATTTTTCCAGGTGAAAGGAACAGAGTGTTGCACGTGGCCACCGTTTGTCACCTTAACGACAGCATCGACTCAAGATGTGTAAGTCCTTCCACAGTAAGGCAGTGTGGTCATCACATCTGAATCTTCTGACATGATTATTATCTGTCTTCTTATTAGTCTCTAAGCTTTTTTTTTTTCTTCAGTAACTGAGTTTACGAGGGTCGAGTTGATCACAACTATACATTTAATTAAGCACCTTGGAGCATAAGGCTCCAAGGTTCTTCAATATACAGTAGAGATGTTTGTATTCAGGATATTGTTAGAGAATAGTTTAGGGCACATGTGTCAAACTGAAGGCCCGGGGGCCAAATGTGGCCCACCACATCATGTTATGTGGCCCACGAGAGTATAAACGGTCGGAATGTGTAAAAATAAATTTTAAAAAAACAACAACTACATTTCCGACAATGCAGTTGACAGTGTTTCATGAATGACTCGTTCTTAATCCTCCTGCAGTATAGACCCTGTTTGGACAGCAGAGGACATACCATGTGACACTGAGTTCAAACAGTGCAAACCACAGGTGCAAGATTATCCATGGCTGTTTGCTGCTGCTCCGGTTCCTGCTGATGGCTCCTCCAGGTAAAGAAATCTCCAGTTGAACACTAATATCAATCAGTTTACCCTCTTTGGTGTTGCTGTGATTTATGTCCCCAAAGCCATATTGGCACGAAAGACTTTGACGTAAGTGGAGAAAAAAGGAGATGAAAAGCTTCTCTGTGATGCCACATAGCAGCGCCATAAATATACTGTGTGTGTACTCATGCAAGGAGTGTTAGAAAATACCAGTTTGGATGATAACTAGGACATTTAGATGACAAATTTAAATAATTAGACACAGTTTTTTTCATATTTTGAGATTTCCCTTTTAATTTTCATCTTTTAATCCTGTTTTGTACATTTTTATTCTGAGCAAAAAATAAACAGTAATGCAATAAAAACTTTGGTTTCGTGTTAAATTGATGCCATGTTATGGTTTATGGATTTGTTGACCTTTTTGTAGCACGATGAAGCTCCTGGGATATGGTAGCATATTGAATAATTGGAATTTGAAGAGAGAGAGAATGTAGAATTTGGTGAATCAATGAAAGTCATGTTACAGGAATGACAGGATGTCAGTCATTTGATTGGTCTATATTCTTTGTACTCATATTAACACTGCGCTTGTTGTAGTTGATGTTGTGCTGTCTTAAACTGTATTAAGACACTGGGAGAAAAAGAACATGTGAATTGCTCTCATGTATATTTGTGTATTTCTTATTGATTGAAAGGTGGTATAAACATTCAGAGAATTAATGCAGTGACACAAGACAAAATCTCAAAATGTGGTTGAATTGAATTTCATCCAAATTTGTGTTTTTCCTGTCGGTTTTACAGGCAGAATCCTTTCAATTCCTCGGGTTGGAACCGCAGCCCAATTCCATTTGGACTCACCTCATCTCCCTTTACCTCAACTTCAATTTTGGGTCCCAGTCAGTTTGGTGAGTTTTAAGTGACAATATTTCAGTATAATCATTTTCATAGAAAGGTTTTCATTCAGCTTGGTCATGATTACCCTACAGCAATAAATCAATCCACTGGACGTGTAGAAAGTTCCTTGAAGATGCGACCTCTCATCCAAGAGGCTTCTTTAGTTCTGGTGGTGGTTGGTGTTGCCTCACCTTCTTTTGTGAGGTGTAGTCAGTATCCAGTGACTGTTGCCATGACCTGTCTGACTACCCCAACGGTGGTCGTCATGAGTGACATGAAGTGTCAGTGGCGATTGTCCTGACTCCTAACTTGTGCTCTGGTGAACGGTTAGAGTCAAATACCAACACACATGGACCAGGTCACTGGTCCATGTGTGTTGGTTTCCTGTACACCCAAACTTTCAAACGCCTGTCCTCTTCTATGTGGACTGAAGAAGCCTCTTGGATGAGAGGAGAATGTCTTCAGGGAACTTTTTAGCCCAGTAATGCTTTTGGATTTACCACAAAGCTTGACAAAAGTAAGTTGCATTATTATTTATTTCATTGACACACTGTAAAAGTCTAAATTGTGGACACTGTTCCTGTGTCTGAACTATTGACTGTTCCTGTACGTGCATACAAAACAATTTAAGATATAAAATGTAAAGGAGAAATACAAACGTAAGGAATCTGCCTTTCAAAAATAAGCTACAATGACAAAAAAAAAACCTGTAAGCAGGCCTTTGAAGCATCAAATAAACTGGTGATTGTGTCTGTAAATGCTGGTAGGGCCTGCACATATCACTTCCCTCATCTATTCACAGGGTTTGAAGGCGTTGTTTGTGCCATTACGTGTCCCAAAGGAGGAGAGAAGCGAGGGGGTCGAGCTTCAGCATCCAAAGCCTCTCCTAAAGCCGCTGAGTCTCTACCAGCCAGGCGATCTGGACGACACAGTAAAACCCTTGAGGAGACTCCTGCATCGGACCCGTCGACACCACATTCAGGCTCATCAGATTCCGACTCCCCTGTGGACCAGTCTGCCAAGCCAGACAAGGCTTCTCAGGCACCGGCCAAGAAGAAGGGTAAATGGATAACAAACCGGAAGGCAAGTGGCAAAAGGAAAACAAGGAAAAAACAGTCTCCAGAACGTGGTAGCAGCCCAGCACCAAGTGAGGAGAAGGAGGAGGAGGAGGAGGAGCAAGAGGGTGACAAAGGAGAGAACGAGGAGGAAGAAGAAGAAGAAAAAACTAATGAAGAGCAGGATCTGAACAACTCAGAGCATCCACAATCTAAAACTGAAGAGAGCTCCAATGAAGACCAGGACAGTTTGAACTCTGCTCAGGAACCTTTAAGTAATGATGTGGAACAGGTCACTGATGAGACTCAGGAACAATCTAATGAACATGAACTCAAACCAAATGAGGACGACACGTGTTGTCCTTCAGAGCCTGAACAAGGACTGTTAGAAGCTGAGCCTGAGAGCGATCAAGGGATGGAAGTTGAAGACACAACAAGCCCAGACGTTTGTGCACAGAAGGAAACTGAGACCGAGACCTCACCGTCTCCCTCTACCTCTGAGAGAACTCCGCTGGAGAACCCTTCGTCTCAACACTGTGATGAGCAGGATGATGACATGGAGATGGGTGCAGAAGCAGGAGAATTCATCAGTGAAGAATCTTCAAAGGATGTGAAAGCTGAATCACATGAGAACTCTCCCCAACCACTTCCTGTCCCTGTTGAACAGTCACAGAATAACTTTGCCGTTCCAGAGTTGGAAACCGCTGAGGACGCTGATGCAGAAGTTGGCTCAGAAACACTTCCAGTCACTGACTTCTCTGGAAAAGGAAACAAAGATGACAGTCAGTCAAAGGATGACACTAAAGTTGTTGCCATGGACTGCAGCTCGCCCAGTAGTGACAGTGGTAACGTTACTATTTTTGAACAACCAAAGGACGGTGTTGCCGCAGCTGCTGCAGAACATCCTGCTTCTTCCAGCCATGTGACCACAGACGACAGCCAGAAGGAGCAACGGGGCAGAGAGAGGAGCCCGGAGAGAAAGAACGGCAGACAGCGGCGCTCTCGCTTTCACTCTCCAACTTCTACTTGGTCCCCGAAGAGAGAATCATCCAGGCGTTCGCTATCCAGAGAAGGTACCGGCAGCCCCCCCTCTAGCCGTCCATCTCGGGCTCGCAGCAGAGAACGAGACAAGGAGCGAGATGGTGAGAGGGACTACTCCAGACGGGAGCACAGTCGTGAACGGAGGAGACGCCGATCCAGGAGTCGTTCTAGGTCCCGGTCAAGGTCACGATCCAGAACAAGGTCTTACAGACGGGGGCCAACTCCTGAGCGCCCACCGTCCAGAGAGCAGTCTCCACTGCGGAGGGACCGCAGAGGTGGCTGGAGGTCAGGGCAGGGCAGTGGGTCTGTTGGTGAGGGGCGGAGGAGTCATAGAGGCGCTGGACGCTTTGAGAATGGCGTGCCCTCAGGGAGTTCTCCTGACCGGCAGGGTTGGTCAGATAACCCTGACTGGGTCACGGAGAAGACCCGGGAAGCTGACAGCCGGACCCGGGACTCCAGCGGCAGCTCACGATGGGAAGAACACCGCACCGGTGGCGGGAAGAGAGGAGAGCCTCGGCCCCGTGGCGGGTTTGAGTCCGGACGCGGCGCAGGGCGTGTTGGCAATAATCGTAGCTTCTTCAGTCAGCCGGAAGAGGCATCGGACAACCGTTGGCAACCCAGAAACCTTTTCTCAGGTACAGGCAACAATTCAGGAAACGACTCTTACAGCCGCTTCAACGAAAACCGGGGCGGTGGACGGAGGAAAGACTCAGAACCAGGAGACTCAATGGTTGACCGATCAGGCTGGTCATCGGCGTCCAGCTGGGCCGTGAGGAGGACACTCCCTGCAGACGTTCAGGATTATTACTCCAAGAGGGAGAGGGGGGCATCGGGCAACTGGAACCGAGCAGACGAGGAGCAGCAGCCGGCAGCAGCAGCAGGTCACAACCCTCATTGTTCACCTCAACCATTAAAACCCTGTTACTGACCGACACACTGCTGCTACTGCAGTAGCGTTACGTTCTAATTGCCAGGGCAATGATTAGCTGCAGACTTTGTTGAGTCATGTGCTTGTGTAGTGGTTGTTTGGTTTCGCCTAAGTAAACTCCCAAAAAGAACGACTCAGCAGATTAACCCAGGTGATGTGTCTCGTGCTAATGACAGTCATTAGTAAACAAAGGCTTCAGTTTTGTGACATTTTCAAAAGATCAGACTCTGGAGCGGATTTTCAAACGTTTGTATTTTCAGGCAACAAGATTACCTTTGTGGCTCGTTGTTTAATGCAGGTGCTAATTCAGCGCCGTTTTTTTCACCGCTGGCTACGAACACAATAATAGTGCAGCAACACCACCTGTGTGAAAAGGAGCAGAAGGGAATTCCTAAGGAGGAGCTCTTTGCTGAATCTGAATGAATGAAGTTCTATCTATAAAATATTAGACGTGTAGTTCCTGATGATCCCATTTGAATGTCAATTGCAAACCATTGGTTTAATGGTGATTCAGTGACATTTTTGTAAGCAAAAACTGCTTGTGGACTGTCCCTAACGTTCTGAGAGCGTCGTCAGATTATCATGAGGTCAGTAATTCAACCGCCCACCGCTCCTCAGGGATCAGATGTAGGGAACAAATGAGTACAGTATTTTCCGCACTATAAAGCGCACTGGATTATAAGGCACACCTCATTCTCATTGACTTTAACAATGGATGACAATTAGTAATTTTTTGTATTTCATGCCTTACAGATCTTCCCAAAAGTGAGCCTCCCCCCCAGGCAGTCCCGGGGAGTGCTGCTGTGCCCGTGATGAACATGATTCCTCCTCAGCTGAATGTTCTCCACCATCCCTACCCCATGCAGGGCCCGCGAGGAGCCCTGCCTGTCAGCCTGCAGCCTGCAGCGCCGTATGGCTTGCCCCCTCAGGTCCCTGTGCATCTGCACCCTGCTGTCCCCCTCCTCCAGGTACCTGCTGTTGGTGCTCAGGTCATCCCACCCCCGCCCCCACCACCTCCACCCATGCAGCAAGGCAGCCAGACAGCAGCAGCTCCATCTGATGGCTACACCACACAGGTATACGCTCCATCATATAAAATACGTAATAAGATGAAGCGCATTCAGCCTTTTCAAAATGAAATGATCAGTTGTTGTTCTTGGCAGCATTGTTCTCATCTCCACACTGTTACCATGTGTTGATTTCTCCCCAGATGTCCAGTACAATGGTGGGCTATGGGAAATCTGCCCTTCTGCCCACACCAACCAAAGCTGGTATCGCTGTGGCAACGCAGGGCCAGCTGGCACCCAATCAGGTGCTCCCATCCTCCACCACTCAGCCCAGCCATCACAACAAGGCTCAAGCTGACAGCTCCAAAAAAGAAAAGGTAGCCCACTGCCATCAGCCTGCCTTCCATGTGTCACTCACTCGTCTTCCTGTCGGTTTAACTTCAAGTAGCGGTAATGTTACATCCTCTCTCTGCTGCAGAAACATCAGATCCAAGAGAAAGCTATAAATGAAGTGAAGATGGCCATAAAACCCTTTTACCAAAGGAAGGAGATCTCAAAGGAGGAGTACAAAGAGATTGTTCGCAAAGCAGTCGAGAAGGTAAACTAGTGGACCCGCCCGACCCCCATTCACTGCATTGTGTTCTCACAGACCAAATGCACAGTTTACAAAACACTGTTCACTGAAAATAACTTGTGGTGGCTTGGTTCCTGGAAATAAACAAGAAACAAAAGACCTATTATGGCTGATTTTGCTGTAATCCAATAGAAAGTAAGACAGTCAGTGACATTAACTAAAGCTGGCAGTGTTTCGTTCCATCCTGACACTTGTTGCTACCCACTCACACTGCTCTGTGTTTATGTCTCCTCTATATTGGTGAGGCATCTTAGAAACCGAAACATCCCATATTCAACTTCCAGTTGGGATCTATTGCTTGCTTGAAAGTTTATTTGACGTCTGTTGTCTTTGTTCTTTTAGGTTTGTCACAGCAAGAGCGGCGAGGTGAACTCCAGTAAGGTGGCCAATCTGGTGAAGGCCTACGTGGACAAATACAAGCACGCCCGCAAGAAATAAAGGTTCCTCTCGCTGCGGACGCGGCGCTGCCGTCATGGACTATTTCAGCTGCTCAAGTGCAATTTCCTTTAGCTGGAATTTGGTTTCCGAACTGAATGATCTTGGAGAGCCAACATTTTCATTTTTTGATATCTACCTTTTATTGAAAGATTTTTTTCTATAGATTTTCATATTTTGTTAGAAAAAGAATTACCCAATCAGAAATTGTAATGCAAGAGCCCTTTATTTTGCATAGATAACACTTGGGAGAGAGAGCAAGAGAAAGTGTGTGTGTCTGCGTGTGCGTGTGTGCGCATGAGGGGGGGTTGGAATGACCATAGGTCATATAAAACCTCTCTGCATTTTAGACAGATTCCTCCTATATGACATCGTATAGGTTCTTAATGAATATTGTCAGTCCGTTTTTATAAATATATAATATTTCAGATGAAAGCCTAGTTTATAAAGTAATGCATTTTCTTTGTTATTCTCTGTGGCCCACTGGCTGCTTACAATCCGATGAGTGTGATTGTTAGGGTCCTGATTGTTTAATCAGCAGTGTGTGTAATGGCACAGGTCATAGGACCCCCCCCCTCCTTTCCCCCCTATTGTGTTATAAATGTCAATGGTTGATCGTTTCAAGTTATTGAGAGTAGTAAAATAAATTAGCTGCTCCTGGATCTGCTGTGTTTTTGTTTTAGGCGTCTTGAAGGAGGAGATGCTTCCACGCTTCAGCAGGTGGAGGTCTCTCCATCTTTGTTTCTGCTTCACATTTTCCAGAAATCATCTTTGAAATGATGTTTTAGTGCTGGGATGTTGTCTTTCTTTTTTTTTTTAAAAACTATCTCTCTTCCAAGGAAGGAACTGTCTGGCATCAAGTGGACGATTTCCATAACCTGGATATATAAACCATTGTTCCGGTTCATAATATTAGTACATCCACATCATTTGAAAGGGTCAAACAGTTTCCAGACTAATAAATGTTCATTAGTGACTTAAAATATCAACTAGGTTAATGTATGTACAATAGAAGTATCTACAGGAAGAAGTATATATACAGGAAGTGTGAATGAAAGAACAGCCATAAACATGAATGTGTTTGTTTTCGGTCTTTCTTAGCATCATTACAGGATTGAACATTAAGGAAAATAGTTGGAATTGGCTAAAGCGCAGGAAATGGTATTGATTTTTGCAGTCAGTCGATTTATTTTTATTGATCCTAATCACTCATCTTCACACGTCAGCATTTACAGTGACCATTAAAGCACCTGTTCTACTGGTCGTGTCAGTAAACATTAGGTTTTCAAAAGAATTGGCTTCTTCCACCAAAGACTTGACACTGCAGTTGAGTTTACAGAGCCTGGAAGAACATCTCACCTACTGGCCATTTCTGTGAAAATGATTGATCATGCAAATTGTTTTCCTCATGATTTGTGTTCAAGAAAAGTAATTTATCATCACACAGATGTGTTGGCTAAAGTTTCAGTGCGTCTCAGGGCTCCTGCCAAACCCCTGTTTATGCCACCCAGTGTGGAAATGGGACTGACTGGATTCTGAGCCGTGGAAAAGCAAACGAATTCTCAAAGGACTTGAGAAGGTGATTAGAACACAGGACAAGGATTAGAATAATACATCCAAAAACTCGGAAATGCAGATTAGTGGAGTTCAAATTGATAAAGAACTGGATGATTAGTGATCTGTTGATACCAAACCACAGTCAGGTAGCCAAAATGTATGTTTCAAAAACATCTGCCAGAGAAATCATTCAAGATGCAAAGAAAACTCCAAGAAAGGGTAAACCTGATAGGTTTCACAGCAAAAAACAAAACCTTTCTACATGGTCTGGTAGCCAGAGGAAAGTCAGAACTGCTTTAGTGCCTCAAAACTAATGGAAGAAAGTTTTTGAGTGATGAGACCAAAAACAACCCAGAAACCTCAGGAACAACTACAAACACTGACACGCATTTAGATTCATCCATTAACTTTTTTTTTTTCATCTGGTTTCTCAAACCCCAGCAAGGATGCACAAACAAAATTAACCCATTACTGGTTCCTGTCTCTTAATACCACCAACCTGTTATCAACTGGCTATGAGCCACAGTCCTAGTGTAAAGTAGCTGGAATTATAAAGAGGTCAGTCTTTGTCCCAAAATTTTAACCAACTGCAGACCAAAATCCAACCTACCCTTCTCTTGAGTTCCTTGAGAAATCAGTGTGTGTGAGGGTTTTCAGTCGTGAATTACCCCAGAAACATGACTGGTCTATAATCTGAGGCCTACTTTCGATACCACTGACCATCACATCCCGTTACTGAGAGTAACAGGATGTGCACACCACAGTTTTCTGTTTACCAGTGTTTCTTTATTTGGGATTTTGAATTCTATTTCAACTAAATGAAAAAAGTTTTTTGGCTCATGTTTTCTTCGAAGAATGTTGGCTTGTAAACTTATGAGAGCGGCCAAATTTGTAATACAGTACAATAAATCATTTTGGCAGCTTCAGTTTGAGGCTCTTACACATGCTGGTCGACTACCGAACCTTCCAGCGCCAAGTTAGTAGAAATTATATGTATGGTAACGGACAACTGTTAAAGTTAAGGTAATCACCTGGGAAAAAAAATTATTTACTATTTATTCATTAATGAGCTGTCCAACTAAATGAATGGGAATGTCATGAAGGTTTGAACACTGACCATCACAAGACAACTAAAAACTACAACTTTAACCTCTTTGATCGGAAAAGGGTGTGTACATGTTGATGGATACTGATTAGCACTAATTTACAATTGTCAGAATAAAATGATCAGGATTGTTTTATCGACATATGATCTGTGTGGGACTAAACAGGCTGAACATGGCCCGCAGTACGCTGTACATTCGACTTTTGACCACTAGGGAGCAGTGTCGTCAAATTCAGGAATATTTTCCTCAAGAAAAAGATTAACTTCTATTCCACAATGATAAAACATCCTATTTGTGTCCGATCTGAGTATTACAGCCTTTTTTTTTTAAATTCAACTGGAACATGACTTGCAGATGAAAAGGAAAAAGCAAAAATGGCGTCTTAAAAATCTAAGGATTTAAAAGTGTTCAGATTGCATTTATGAAAAGCAAAAATAAGCTATTTTTATTCTCTTAGAATGTAATTTTGTTCTCCATAAGGAAATTCAAAGGCATTTACTCCAAAACCAGAACATCTCTTGCCTTTTAAAATAAACAAATGTGATTCTTGTTACTTTCCCTGAAAAATGGATGATGAAGACCAGTTTCTTTGTTTTTCTAATTAATCCTCATGAACTACATTCTCAAACTGCTCAGACAAAATGAAATGGACACAAATGACACGGACACTCCATGCTGTAGATTATCTTTGATTTTAATTAAACATTATGTACAGGATATACATAGTGTTTCATTGAAACAAGAGTGTAACACTGGTGGGCAAAGCCTCTTTGCCCCTGAGGTCAAGAGATGGCCGACGTGCTCTCCAACCAGCATGTGCGCTAAGAACGGTTTGCTGATCCAGTTTCTCTTAAGCAGGAACAAAGAAAACAAGGCTTCTGCTGCTGCATCAGAAGCTTCCACATGTAACACAGTATTCATAGAACCAACTCAGCAGGACAGGTATCAGTCGGAACAGAGCTGATGAACGGATGAAACCTCCAGGTTTGAAACCGTTTCAATATAACAAATTCAACAGCTTTTTCTGTTTTGTTTTACAGCTCTAATGCATTATTGTAAAAAAAAAAAACATTCAAACAAAGCATATATACAGTTGAACTCAATAGATATATATATATATATATACACATATATACATACAATATTATATAAATATAGTAAAATAGATTAAATTACATTGATTTGATGATCTTCCATAAATAGATGTTGGGCAATAATAGTTTGGTGATGTTTAAGTTAGTGTTGGAAGCACAGTGCTCTGTCAGGTGACAGGTTCACAACTCGGTCCAAAGCCGAGCTATCAAGTTCTTCAGTGTGAAATATTTGCAACCAGAAAACTGTACACAAAACACATAAACATTGTGGCAGACGCTGTCTTTGCTTTCTTCATTCTCGTTTGGTTGTCTGTGTTCTAGAGCACGCATGACTTCTGATGCTTCTTTTTGTGTTTGTTTTTGTTTTTTTTGCAAGTTTAACAGGTATATTACAACCACTGTAAGTGGTCAGATTCAAAGTCTTCTCTCATGAAGACATAAACATTATGTTTCCACCTCCTCTGTGTGAAGAGCTGGAACTGGAGGCTGTGAGGCCTCCAGGTCTTAAAGCAGTATTGTCATCGCTGCACATGCTGTTCCGACTAGATCTTCAGCAGGTCATTAAGATTAACTGCAGTTCAGAACGTTTCTTTTTTTTCTTTTTTTTGTGAAACTCTGCAGTTCCCAGTGTCGGGAGAAAAAGGCAAGTTCTGTTGATTTGTCTTTACAAAGAGAGCTGACACTGTACTGAATACTGAACAGGTGCTGGACTACGCATCGCCCATGAAAACTGACATGTGTGCTGAACAGTTAAGTGCTCTTCAATATACAAAGATGCTCCACAAATACATTTTTGGCAAAGTAAAAAAAAAAAAAAAGGAGAAAACAAATGTTGGAAGGAACTTAATCGTCCTGGAGAAGAATATATTTCAAGTCTCTTGCCTCTTGTCCGTCTACACCAGATCCACGCAGTTTTCTCAGCAGGATTTTTGTTGTAGCCGACCCTTCAGGTCACAGTCACGGATCGCTAACCCGAAACGCTCACGCATTCCGTAAGTGAGCGCGTACCTGAGCGCAAGCTGCATTTAGAAATTCAAAGGCTGTGTCATCTCTGATCTGAGGCACCTTCAAAAAAAAAATGTTTTCAGTTGTACTAAAAACTACTAAAGAACATCCAAAGAAAAACAAGCAAAAACAATGAAAAAAAGTTATTACAATATAAAGCGCAAAAAAGCAGTAAGACGCCATCTTTGTGGCCTATAACAGCATACTGTACACGAGTTCGAATACATTCTCTTGGAATGGCGTGGTTTGTCGCTCAGAGAGTCAAAGCCGAGCATCAGGTGAGTTCTTGTGTGTTTTTCTTCTTTTACATTAGGTGTGATTGTTGGCGGTTCCGGCGCTGAGATCTCCTCTCTCTTTGGACGACTGCGGCAGCAGGAGGACCTCTAGTGTCCGTCGGCGTGAGCCTCGCTGCCAGCAGTGGCGTTGTGGATCCAGTCCAGGATGATGAGGGTCATGCTGCCGATCATGACTATGAAGCCGCACAGCAAGAAGGCGGTGGCCTGGAGAAGAGAACGGTTTCAGATTTAGATTCAGGAAAGAACTAAATCACCAAGTTCAAACTGTTTGAAGTCAAACAAATTCTCAGCTGCGTGCCAACAAACCCTTACCCCGATCTTCTGCACAGACTTCATGGACTCCTTCTTGACCAGTTTGATGTAGAAAGCCGAGGGCAGGATGAAGATGAGCATGGCAGCAGCAGAGGCACCTGTCAGGTTGTGAAATATTTTTAGTTAGATGCGTGTATCCAAAGCTTTTCACGACGTTTCCGTACACGTTAAGACACACACTCACCGATGAACCCAAAGATATCCCTGATGGTGGGGACGAAAATGACCAGGGCGTTGGTCCCAGCCAGCAGGACCACAGTGATGATGGTGTGGCGGATCCAGCTGAATTCTTTAGAAGCGCACAGGAGCTGGTTGACGGAGGTGCGGATCTAAAAAAAACAAAAACGTGAATAGCCGAATCTTTGGGAAAGATGGGTTTTTAAATTTGTCTCGTCGTGGTGCGACGCTTACGGGGAACAGAACCACGGGGACGGTCAGGGTGACGGCGGTCAGCACAGCCAGGCGGACGATGAGCAGGATCACGTCTGACTTGTAGATCTTGGAGTAGGTGTGCAGCAGCTCAGGCTCCACGTGGGCTGTTTGGAAAGACAACAGAGGACCCGTCAGACCCGCAGCTCATCCTGCTGACAAATCCAACCTGAAGATGTGCGTTACCCTCAAGTAAAGTTTACAAAAGCTGCACTTAAGCTGTGACTTATTTATGGAAAAAGGCTTACACAGGTTACTGCAGTCTCTGCTTTTCAACCAATCATTCTACACTTTAGTCTCTTTTTGCTCTGAAGTTCTTAGAAATAAGAAAAGGCTCCTAATCCTAAGCCATGTGAAAGTCTCGGCTCTATTCATTGAAACAAATCTGGTCGTGTTCTCCATTCCCACATCCAGGCTGAGCGTTCCCTATCTGTGCTGAAGGCGTTTAAAAACCCACCAATCAGGTTTGAACAATCATTTCACAACGTCTCCGCGCCCCCAACCAAACCCACGTCGAGTCCCGCCCCCCTGCGCCGACCGTTCCTCAATCGTGTTTTGTGTCGATTCGCCCTCACGCTGTGGCAACAGTCAGCAGGTTTATCTCAGATGTTCCCGTGGTGACGGACTGCTCGTCTGCATCAGCTGTGTGTTTTCACAGCGTTGTGTAACAGACCTTGAAACACGTCCATTTTGTTCCAGTAAGCGCGTACGCTATTTAATTTGGACGCAGACACAACTACCCTGACATCAAGGACAGCTGGAGGCTGATCAAGTCTTTATTGATTATTACTTTTTCATTCTTTTAGCACATTCTTAATGCCCATAAATTTCCCTGGAATATAATTACTTGAAAACTAATAAATTTTGTGAGATTGATGACATCACATGCACCATAAACTCATCTTTGAACATGCACAATAAATGTAATTCATTCTCCTCACCGTTGAAGGTCAGGTATCCGAACAGCGCCGCCAACAGGTACATGAGGAACATGGCGAGGAAGGACACGTTGGCTACGCCCTGCATCCGTCTGCGGGATCGACTGTTCCGGTGGAAGAAGGGACGTTTCGTTTAGACACCGGGATTCAGTTTGTGTGAAAGTGTGAGATAAATTCTAGATTCAAAGCTGTGTTTTATGGTAACGTTATGAATTGAAAGCAGAGTAACTCACTCTTTGAGCTCCTCATACATGGGCAGGATTGCTGGGTGGCATACGAAGGCGAAGGTGATGATGGGAACAGCATAGACGGTCTATAAGAGAAAACGAACGCTTCAATCCGTGCTCTTATATTTTACAGGAAATTCTTGTTCCGCTGCAACGCTTCATTCTCCAAATGTTTAGAACTTACCTGAGAGTTGAACACAAAGTATTTTGGCGTGCAAGCGTCCTCGCTGTAATCCACCGCAGTGGCGTTCAGCTGCACCACGGTGGTGTTCAGCACCTTGCTCACGGTTTCGTTCAGAGCGTCGACGTCTTCAGGTAGAGGACACGGAATGTGGAACTTCTTGATGATCACCTGGAGGATTTGAGGCTATATTAGCAAACGGTTTGGTTGTAGAGTTTTTGAAATGTTCTGCTCTTTGTTAACGTTTCGATGAGAGACAAAACCTAATTAGTCTGAGCAACAATAAAAAAAAAAAATCTTTCATAACGGCTTATTATTTATTTCCTAGTAATGAAATCTCACCGTCCTCCTGTGGGGGAGGGAACCACAGATTCTATAGAAAAACTTTGAATTCCTTTTTATGACTAAGACTCCTGTGGCACAACGGGAAGCTTTGTGTGCCAAAGTGGGTGTGGAGGAAGTAAGTGTGTGTGTGTGTGTGTGTGTGTGTGTGTGTGTGTGTGTGTGTGTGTGTGTGTGTGTGTGTGTGTGTGTGTGTGTGTGTAAATGCTTCTGTTACTCACCACAATTAGAAAGAACACCATGCACAGCAGGGACAGACCGCTGGTGTAACCGAGGTAACCTGTGGGGGAGCGCAACACACTCAGTGTTTGTAGGTGACGGCTCTATTTTAAAGCCTTGTAATGAGACGTTTTACTCTGAGCTGTGATCATTAGAGGAGTTTTGTATCACCAGGACTTATCTACCCTTTCACTTATCTACGTGCGAACACGACGGCCTGCTTACCTAAGTTCCTGAGCAGCGACAGAGGCAGGATGATGAGACACGACACCAGCAGCACCAGATAGTCACCGTTAGTGTACCATTCTCTGAAACGCAGAGACAAGACGTCAGCCTCACCGCTCAAAGATTCAATATGTAATCACACCACTAACAATTTGTCTTTCTTGATAACTGATGAGCGATTTTCACACATCAGTTTGTGTCACAGAGAGAACAAATGTGAAACTACGCAGCTCTGCAGCTTTAAAATAATTTATGGGTACCAGTGATTTCTGCTCTAGACCTGCATGTGTGTGCATTTAAAGCGAGACGGTAGCTCCGTGAACAGGATGAACGCAGGATTACTGCAATGAATAGATTTAACAAAGCAGCGCCGAGGAGCAAAAGCACATCAATATTTTAAAACTTTAAGCGCGGTGAGCTCATCGTTTCTCTGTCTCAATGGTGACACAGGCTGCGTCATCTAGGAGGGCTCTCAGGAAGGATGCTTGGAGCACTGCGAGCCACCAGCGGCTCTTAAAAACTACCTAACAGAACATTCCTGCTCTTTGTTCCACCTCATGTCAGACTTCCTCCTTTGCAGCTATCAGTCACATTTAGACACAAGTCTCACATAGTTTGGAACCCTTACCAACAAACATCCTTTTTGTCATTGTGCTACTGATTTAAATGCAGTTAACAGACATTTGCACTCATAATTATTTTGAGCGCAGAGCTGCTTAAAAATGAGGTTCGGATACTCACCCGCTGCTGCTGCTCCCCACAAACGATTGGATGACGATAGGAAGTTCGTATTTGACAATGTAGAGGTAGCTAGACATGGCTGAAAGATTAAAAAAAAACTGCAGTCAGCACGGCTTTCGGTAATGTGTGACACGTCAGATCCATGAAGAGAGTTCTCTTTCAGCCACAAGCGTGATTAATATTTGGTACGAGGCAAATACAGAAACAAAAATGTAATGCTCGTAACATGGCCTGAGGTTTTACTCGTAGCTATTCTGCATTCCAAAAAAAGGACAAAACTGGTTTCTACTCTGCAGCCAGTTTAAACACGATCGGGTGGTGCTTTAGCCTTAGCATCATGAATTTAAATGTCACAGTCACCTCCAATGTTCTGCATGGTGATGGAGCAGGAAGCAGCGAGTTTCCCTGGCATCCCGAAGGCTTTGTAACCCAGCTGCTCGTACACCAGCGCGCCTAAGAGGAGGAAGTACACCAAGAATTAACATCACGAGCACTTTGAACAAGACAACGGGATTTGGAAAAAACGTCGTCATCTGTAGATTCACCTCCTTCATTGGCCGTCTTTAGCAGCAAGTGGACAGAATACAAGGAAAAAATGGCAACGGCTGCAAGGAGAATCCTGTAGAGAGGAGAAAAGGATGAATGTTACCAAAGAACACACTTGAAGGGAAAACAGAAGAAGCTGCTGACATTCTGCTCACGTGTCTTAAAACGTCTTATTGAACCACAATCTGAGAACAAATGTAATTTCTTGATGTGGTGAACACAAACACTGACAAACATTTAACTACATATCCATATTTTTTTTATGATTCAAACTAGACAAGATGACTGACGTTTGGTTTTTTCCCCGTATGTAGTGAATGTTTACAAGAATCCTGGAATTCATATGAGATCTGTGCTGTAAAGACGCATCACTTCCTACCTGCCCTCTGACATGATAAACCTTCTTATGTCATGGCTGCAACTAAACAAATATGTTTTAGACGACCCCTTTATGTAAGAGTTTAACTGTGTCTACCACAGAGAACAGCAGCAGACGGTGTTTAAACAGCCAGCCTGGTGTTTCGTAACTGTTAGGACATTCCCAGAGGTTGAGGACTTTACCGCGGGGACAGTGAAACACGCTGTGCCTCATTCATGATCTTCTACCTTAGTGCTGCCAAATCCCACTGGATTATCGTGGTTAAGCTCAACTGGTGTGTTGCTGGTTTGTAGCTTCTAGGTGCTTCAGATGGCGTCTCAGGAAACCTTAAGCTGATTGGGGGTCAGAGCTGAGAGGGGCCATCTCTGTTGGAGTAAAACCTTTGGCCTCTTAATGAAGTATTTCTAATGAGTGGTTTTAGGAGTACTGGTGTATTTTCAGACCTGTGAGAACTGCGGACACCAGTAAAAATCGATATGCTAAAAGCAAAAAGATGTAGAATCCAAAGGACGGCTCGTTCACATAAACTACAATGTTGAAACAGTTTGTGGGCAGTGTAATCTGAAGCTGTGGTGGATAACCACCAAGAAGAGACAAAAACCCCCCATAGTTTTCCTTGAGGAGGAATTTTTCCCAGCAAAAATGAACACTGTGAGCGTTATCAGCAGCAAACATGATAGAGAGGAGATCAGCTCAGCGATGGGTTTAGTAAACTCTCAGCCGTAACCTTGACACCACGGTCAGATCCACACCTGCCTCTGCTTGAAGCTTATAGATGTATGTTTGTGCTTTCATGATCGTTACTCAGAGATCTGTCTTCTTCTGATGCCTTAAGCTGTTTTGATATTTGTGCCATGATTTTACCACCAAACACTCTGTGGTCTGTACTTGAAGAAAAACTCACACAAACAAGGCGATGCCAGTGTTGGCCATGGCGTAGGACAGACCCAGGATGCCACTGCCCATGATGGCGTTGCCCAGGTTGAAGACGGACATGCCGAAGGAAGCATTGCCCTGGTGCTATGGGAAATAAAAATAATGCTTTATAAATTATATCAAAATATCAGATTACAAAAAAAAAAAGAAAGGGAGAAATGGAGAAAGACTTACATATTCAGTGTCATACTTCTTCTTGCCTAAGTTGTTTTCAGGGAGAAAGTTTTGACTCTCGGCGTCAATGTCGGAGTATTGGCTGTCAGAGAGAGTCAGAGGGAGATATTAAAGAGAGAACACGGGCCTGTGTGTGTGTGTGTGTGTGTGTGTGTGTGTGTGAGACGCTGACTCCTCCTCAAAGCCTCACCCGCTCAGAGGGACCTTCTTGGGGCAGTCCTGGTAAGCGTAGTCGTTGCTGTTGGTGCTGCTGCTGTCTTCTTCAGGTGAGATGTTGAATCGGCTCATCTCTGTTCTGGAGGTGGGCTGTTTCATACTTACAGAGAAAAATAAAAAAACACCTTCAGGATGGATTCTATCCACGAATTCCCTCATAGACATGTTGAACATTTATGTTTTATGTTGAACATACATGTTTACTGGACACACATGCAAAAATACGGCATATTCCCATTGTGTGCACCACAAAAACATGCTATACTACTGTTTATATACATGCATACATTTTTATAAGGAGAGCAAATTCTCTTATACCAATAAATACCAATAATCAATATTACAGTGAGCTGGCGCGCACCGCATCGCTCCTCCTATTCTGAGACCACGTGATTTTTCTATGGATCGAGGAGGAGGAGGAGGAGGAGGAGGAACAGGAGTGGGGAGGGAGGGAGGGGGGGTGACGCACCGGCAGTGGAAAAATACCAGACCGGCATCCGCGTCCAGCCGACTTCACCTCAACCTCCATGAATGACATAAAGCCGCAATGTGCGCAAATGATTTTGCGCACTTTTCCTTCCGAAATCGTGAAATCGACCACAAAAAAAAATTTAAAAAATAAAAAAAAAGTTTCACGATCTTTCTTCGTTGTGAAAATGTGATTTACATTTTTTTTTTAAAAATACAAAGCAGGTGGTGGTGATATTGCGGCTGCGCTTCATGTTGACATTTCAACATTGTAAAAATAAAAATAAATTAAAAAAATCAGTTTATTTATTTTATAATTCTATTTCTATTTCCTGTGGGGAGCGATCACGACCCGTTAATCGCGTTTATGTCATTATTTCCATGAGCGCGTCTGATGGAAACAATGGCACGTGTTGTCCCGTTATGGGCATGGCGCTCCGTTTGGCGCAGCGACCTGCGCGCTGATTGTCAGTCGCTCATTGTTGTGTAGATCCATTCAAAATAAACACAAGGACAGGTTTCCGTTCCCTTTTCCTCATCTTACCTTCATTTCTTTGACAATGGCATCCCTGTGCCCCTCACTGCTGCATCACAGCCACACCGCGTTTTCATTATTTATTTATTAGGGCCAAAGACTGACTGGGTATAAGAAATGTCTCAGGCCTCTCAGAAACCATATTCGTTTTTAAAAAAAAAAATGTTTCACCAGCTAGAAAATACGTTCAAAACGGACTATAACCAAAGAGATGAACGCATTTACTTGTAAATGAACGAGATCAGACATTCAAACCAAGGACATATACTGATGTAATTATGTATAAATAGAAAAAAAACCCACAATATACATTTTTTTCTTGTTTTCTTAAAATCATCTGTCAAGCACTGGGTCGAACAAATCCAGAAATATTCCGACATTCCGTTTGTGGAGGACAAAATGCCGGCTTTCTTACCTTATGAAGATGCGGAAGGATGATTGTAAAATCCTCTCAGCAAAAACAGAGAATCAGATAAAATCCGGATGTTCCTCACAAAAAAAAACCAACAACCCCGAATGAATTATTTGACTGTATTTTAGGTTGAATGTAAACTAAATTAAAATAAAATTATCGGTCTATATTTACTCGGCAGGATCTGATTTCAAATACTGAAACAGTTCAAGCAACAGGAAAAAAAGGCTTTTAAAATAAATTGTCCTTCTAAGATTTAAAGAATATAAATGTAGGTATTAAACAAATTCCCAGATCAGATGTGCGCTCGAAGAAAGAGTGTTCTAGAGGAGGGGATGCGAGGACTCACCCTTTTATAAAGATGAGCATTGCATCAGCCCAAACCTTGGAGGGATGGAGGGAGGAGGAGCGAAGGAGAGAGAGAGGGAGTGAGGAAGAAGAGGAGTGGCCTGACTGGTTGTGACGGCATCGGGGCGGGAGACGCAGATCCGTGGGTGGGTTGTGTGTGCAAACAGAGCAGTGACCCGGAGACGGTCCCCTGGAGACCACCGGAGGCCCCTAGAGGTGTGACAGATGTCCAATGAGGTCATGGGGATACCTGGGATAATAAAACCACTAACTACACACAATGTCTGAAATGGTTGTTTTTGTGTGGTTTTTAAAAAAAAAAAAAGAACAATGTTTGAATTTAACAGTTTGATGCAACACATTATTTTATGTATGACAGGAATCATTTCCGGGCAGATCCGTGCCACCTGGCAGTGTTAGCACATTACATTATATTCATCAGTAATGTTACCGACATGTTTCACCGGATCTCATTCAAACCTGGAGTCGATAAGAGAGACAGGATTTAGTGTTTAGTGGGCGTCAAACACTCCAAGAGCTGAAAGTAGAGCTTCACACAGACCTCCCTGCCTGAGGCAGTCATGTGACTGTAACTAGCCTAATCCTGTGTGTGTGTGTGTGTGTGTGTGTGTGTGTGTGTGTGAATATGTGTGTGTGTGTCAAGTTCACTCAATAGTGTGAGTCAGGCGGGTGTATAAACTATCCTCTGCTACATGTGTGCTGTTACTGCTGAATCATAGTAACTACTACTGCTACTTACTAGTCTGTGATTACTCTAATGTGTTATTTATTATGCCTACTACAAGTTTTATCACTAGACATAATATACAGAACTACTATCAAAGCATTTCCTCAAGCAACTTCCAGATCAATCTTCATGCAGCGTCATCATGGCTTCTCACCCTGAACTGGAAGAGTAAATGGTTAAGTGTCCTTTGTGTTCTGGTTAGACAAGTTAAAGTAACAACAGCACGGACAGGGAAGGGCTTCTGGTGTTTTACAAAAGTCGAGCTGCGTTTTCAAGTAGAAAAGTCTGAATTGACTTCACTTGTTTTTGTTTTTTTTCAAATTTGAAAGTAAATTTACATTGAAAATAGTTGATGAAGTCGATGCTATGATTGAAACCTTCTTTAAACAGTGCAGGTGATGCAATGCTTCCAACTGAAATAACAAGATGGTGATGATTTCAGTGAACATGCAGGTGTAGATTCAGTTTAAGCAGGACCTGTAACACTCAGAAACATGAGCTGTGCTCTCACTAGAAGCCACATTGTTCTGTTCCTGTTGGCTCACATTCATAGTTACAGTCACCTTTTCAAGCAAGCTATTTGTCTGCATCACAATGCAGCTCTCGAGATCATATATAGATAGATATAATCAATACATACAGTGTATATAATGAATAAATGATAGGTGACACATTCATGACAGATTGGACACCTGTGTCAATTTTTATTCATTAATTCTCATGATCCTTCTGTCCCTCTCTCTCGGTCTCTATCTCTCACACACGCACACACACACACACACACACACACGCACGCACGCACACACACACACACACACACACACACACACACACTGTGCATTCCTATGCACATTTGTGACTTGTGTGGCTCTGTAAGTACAAACCTTTGTTTGTGGCTTTAACTCAACCCAGCAGATCTAAGAAGGATCAGAAAACTGGAGCGGGGCAAGGGGTACATGAGGGGAGGGCTGGTCTGAGCACTGGTGCCATGTTACCTCCAGTCACACTCATGAAAGGTGCATCTATAGGCACAACGTCCACTGGAAAGGGGGTAAACCCATTGGAGGTAAAACCGTCCTGGAGCCCTGCAAAGTTGACCTATACTACACTAACCAAAGACGATATAAGAACAGATAGCAGTAGGCCCACCTGGTGGGTAAGGTACATCCCTCTACACTGTCCCAGTTTCACCGTAAACACCACTACACTTTGCCTGTAGCACAGGCCCTGTTAGCACACCTCTGCAGCTTCCAATGGGATTGCCCAAGGCCAGTGGCTGCGACAAATATTGCTAACTCTGTGTTACCTCACAATTCATTGAGAAACAGCTCTGAGAAGTTTATGAAACAAGGCTATTTGTGTAACATTGTCTATACTGAGGGACTGCTCTGGTATTAATGCGGCTCTGTATGTAAAGCCTAAACGGTAGTTTAGGTGTGCTCATGTATTTACAGCATGTGTAGAGTATGAAAGCTTAAAGCTATGAAGTTAAAAGATACACTATTGACATGCGTATTAGGAAAGAAATAAGATTACTACACTGGTGCCTGGTTTGTTCAAACATGTGTGCTGACTCATTTTCTGGCCTATTCTACTCCCAATTCCCCTGCAGAAAAATGTAAGCCATCGTACATTTACTGTTGAGCTTCTTAAGAGGAAAGAATTGTCATTTGAAGGCAAAACACCACCAAGTTGTTGGTTGAAATGAAGAAACAGTTTATATTTGACAGGCAACAGTTCCTTATTTTTGGAGACCTGAGCAAAAACCACTGAAGAGTGGAACATGTTCACTTCCTTACTGAGAATCAGATCTGATGACACTTTCACACTGAATTAATTAGATATAATAGGTGTATTAGTAATTGAGGACGAGACTTTCTGTTTGGCAAAGCACTTTATTAGTTGTTTTCATGAATAAAGTATATTTCTTATGAACCTTGGTGTCTCTATAAACAAACATGTGCCTACGGAACATGACAAGATAACAGTGCCTGGCCTACGCAGCTAAACATAAAACAGAGAAACCACGAGACAAAGCCATTAGTTCAGATTTTCTGTTACAGGCTGGGAAGAAATTATAAGTAGCATGTGAGCAGGAGCTTCAAATAATAATAGGACTAATAACACACCACCAATCAAATATTTGCTTTCTTCGCTTTCACTCCACACGACAACAGAACAGCACAAGGCAAAATGCAGTTCAAGTTTGTCGTGTTTGCACCACTTTGAATCAGTCAGTCAGTCCGTCCGTCCATCCAACCAACCAACCAACCAACCAACCAACCAACCAACCAACCAACCAACCAACCAACCAATCAATCAATCCTTATTTGTATAGCGTTTAATCACATCGTCAGACATTTCGAAGCGCTTAAACAGACAGAAACCCACCAGAACCCTCCAGATCAAGCATGAGGGACAGCGGCGTGGAAAAACTCCCTCATTGAGGAAGAAACTCTGGGCAGGACCCAGAGTGCCCAACCGATCATCTGCCTTGACCGGTTGGGTGGGAAAGAAAAACAATGGGTATAGAGACAGGTCAAGGAAAAGACAGACAGAGAGAGAGAGAGAATTACAGATAGGCCAGATGGAATTCCAGTCCAAATTGTGCTGTAGTTGCTGAATTTCCAGGCCTTTGGATTTCCCGTCTTCTGTACTTATTCCCCACCTGTCGAGCAGAGGCACATAAACAGCGGCAGTATCATGCAAGCATGTAAAGCGTCAATGTACCGTAGTATTAGTAAGAAAAGAAGAGAAAGAGAGATAGCGGAAGCTCCAGAGCAATTAAAGTAACTCCCTTAACGGTAGAGACAGAGAAATACCCTCAGCAGGCTAGGCCTATAGCAGCTTATCCAGTAGAATCAATGTTGTTTCTAATTGCAGGCTCTATCAAAGAGGAGGGTTTCTAGTCTACTCTTAAATGAGCTAAGGGTGTCTGCCCCCCGCACCGAGGCCGGGAGATCATTCCAGACTAAAGGAGTCAGATAACTAAAACTTATGCCTCCTGTTCTACTCATAAAGACCTGACGGGTTACCAGAGATCGGCCTGTGTTTTGAGAGGAGCCTAAGGTCTAGGTTTGGTTTCGTAAGGAGGGGGCTTGATCACAGCCACTTTAAAAGATTGTGGCATATAACCTATTTTTAAGGACTGGTTAATTATAGACATTATGGGTTTATTGATCAGTAGTAGTACCTCTTTCAGAAGCGTGGTCTGAATTTTATCTAGCCGACTAGTGGTGGGTTTAGTAGTGGAAATTAGGGAATTAGGCAAACCTTCATCAGTTTCCAGACGTATAAATTTAGATTTAAGCAAACGTCTGATTGACGGTGGGTTGCTTTTAAGGACTTTTACAAGAACACTCACCTGAATTCAGTTTCATCTTTAACATGAAAATATAATCAGTCTACTCATATAAACAGTAGTCTCAATATTTTTTTTAATGTCATGCTCTTTATCCATCTTTCACAATCATTATATAAATGTAAAACATTTCATTTCAGTATAGTTTAGTCTACAGTTTAGTGTAACTTTTTCTGCCCACTTGACCCATAGTTTAAGAACTAAAAGTCTGCAGAGAATGTTCAGGTCTGTCACAAAAGGACCGTCGTCTTTTGCATGAGTGAGATCAGGCTGGTTGAACTGGTTTGCTATGGTCCCTGTATGTTACACATACTTTACTTCTCCCTACATTCCATACTCTAAATATATGTGTATAAATGTATACAAATGGTTGTAAAGAACATTACGAATTGTAGCATTCAGACACACACACACACGCACGCACGCACACACACACACACACACACACACACACACACACACACACACACACACACACACATCATATTCCAAGTATGATATGTGTATAAATGTTTAAATTCTTTTACTACGATTAGAAATATTCTTTACAACCATTTATTCTTACATTCATATTAATTCTTTAATTTCCAAACATTCATAAACATATCAAAAGCTGTGGTAAACAAATAAAAAAAATACAGATACTAGGTTTTGGTACCTACCTCTACTCTATCAGGTGATGGTTAAATGTGCAGTATGTAGTGCAGTACATCAGTCTTTGTTGTATTGCACTACATTTTGCATATTCAGCAGGTGATTGTACTAACATTGCCTTTTGGAGAGACTACTGGCAATATTAGAGAATTTTGGGGTCTCAAACCTCCTCAAAATTGATGAGCCCTCCTTCAAGAGTTTCAAAAAAACAAACTCACCCCCACAGCAACCAATAGAAATATAAAATACTGGTTGATGCTTGGCATTAAACCGAGGGCACCAGCTAAACATCTAATCTTGTGAGGGAGCGTTAAGTTTGATTCGTGTTGGGTCTGAATTTGGAGCGCAAAGGCTCATGGGAGTTATAATGTTCAAATGAAACGGTGATGTTTTAGTGATGTGTTTATATTTTAAGTGTGGCATGAGGGGTTTTTGGTTTGTGTTGCAGGAACAGTGTTATTTATAGAGGAACCACCACAACTGAGACCTGTGATGGGTTTAGTTATCAAGGCAGGCTCATTATAACCACATGACATTTGTTTATTTCCACAATACAATGAATGAAAGAAGACTCTGTTGGTGAGGAGTGTGAGGAGATCAGTAAGACAGAATAAGAAACAGAGAGACAGAGCAGCATTCAGGCCACCAAGAGCAGAGGATCTAATGATGTTTACTTTGATTTAGGGAACAGAGAACAAGTTCTAACCTGTTAAAGTTTCTCAGATTGCACAAGATCAGTTTGGGTTGCAGGGAATCTCTGACAGGAAAAAAAATTGTGAATGTCATGCATTGGAAAAGCATTGGCACATCAGATTTATTTCATACAAGACGCAAGCTAGAAGCACTTGAATCTCAGTCAGAATAAAAACCCTTTCAATCTGCATGAAACATACAATGAACGCACAGAAGATTTAGCAAAAGGACTGATTACTGATTTATCTATTATTACTTATTGAACTTAAGTTATTGATCTAGTATTATCTTCCATTGTGGATTTTATACCAGTTTGATTGTGTACATTTAGGAATGTTAATGGTTAATGATATAATGAAAAAGTAGATATTAACTTAAATAGACCTAACAGAAAAAGACTGAGAACATCAGTCAATTAAAATAAGAGACCTTAAATAAGTAACAGAGGATCCTAAAGCAGAATATAGATCTAAAATATAAATAGCATCAAATCGGACTGAGCCAATCAAATGTATTATGTGTTTCAGATTGCTATGTTAACATTTATGTCATATTATGTTATTTATTGTGCATCTACTTTCAACCTAGTTATAAAACCTTCCAGCAATTCATTTCCATTCATTGGTCTGTGGTCCTTTCCTAATCTGTTCAATTATAACTGTGCAGGTCTTGAGATTTTGTCCTATCTGCCTGTTTATACATATGATGAGTCTGATGAAACGGTGAAGTGAGTCATTGGCACAATTCTCTGTGGATCTCTATGGACTGAATTTTGTTCTGTTCTTGCTCCTTGCATTTTATGCAAAAATATTTAAAAAACAAAACAAAAACACGTACGTTGCGGCATTTCTTCACACCTGTCTGAAATGTTTGCACAGCACTGACCATGACTTTCTTACATAAGGATTTCAATACATCCTAACCCCACTGCCCTCTTGCTGTCTTACATAAATCCATTGCCCACTGACTGAATGAATTCCTCTCAGAACATCATATATAACTGCCGGTCTCCCACCAGGCCCTCCTGCTGTGTTCGAGGCAGATCACTAACACCACTTATTAACTTTTCATTGTCCTCGACTTTCAACGGGAGACTTCTGACTCCTCAACTCGCTCACCCCGTCCCTACTGTGAGTGTTCTTGGAACAGTTAACCTCTAAGGAGGATCTGCATTACAATATAGACGAGTACATTCCCCCCCTGAGCAGATCTCATGATACTACTGAAGCCGTGCTTTAATAGGAAAATAAGGTCTTTGGGTTTTTCCTCTTCTGTAGGTGTGAACAAAAAGTCAATGCAGAGATCTGCTAGGAGCTCAGATGTGAAGGTTCACTGTGTTCTTCCCATCATGTGAAGAGCTTGTGTTCATTTGAAACACCAACTTGCAGCGACAAACATGAGACTTGATTCTCCAGGCCTATTATTTCTTCTGATTAGTGCTACTCTGACCTCACATTTCATGTTTATAGTGTTTGCACATGTCCTAGTGTGTGTTTGCATACTTTTTTTGATGGGCGCTGAGTGTGTGAATCCAACCACCGTTTGACGCTGGCAGCACAAAGGAGGCTGGTAGCCATCAGACTGAAAAGCAAACAAGTCCCCAAAGAGGAAGTAGAACCATGTCATGTCTCTCACACAGTCCCATCGTTGATCCTGATCGGACGTGAACTCCGCGACAGGATCAGGGTCCCTACGCAAACACTCCTTAGCAAAACACAAACTCCGAAAACTTTGGGAAAGGCCACAGAGTCCAACAGTCATAACTGGATCAGTTTTGACTGTGCTCAGGTTTGCCTTGAAGGTCACAATGAATTTTATTTCTCAGGACAGATTCCCATGTTGGTCTAACCATTCCAGTCGTAGATACTGTCAACATTTTCCAGGTGTTTAAAGTCCAATTACGCGACTAATCTCCACGAGATTTGAAGAAGCCCTTCAATGCTGAATAAATCACCAATAATTGTAATAATAATTTACCCTGGTTATTGTTGATTTTTTTTTGCTAGGTACTTACCAAATTAATAATAGGCAAATCTAAAAAAATACACATGCCTCATTACTATTCCTGGCTTTTGACGATCTGTTTTGCTCAAAGCAAGGTGGAACCTTTTCTTTATTCAGAACCTACATAGACTTCTACCTAGCTAACATCTCTCAGCCCAGGGACCAGGTTTAGGAGTCCAGTTTGACCCGTGTAGTAAATCTCACTCCATCTTTCTACATGAATTATTAAATTCGGCTTGTGAATGTCTAGATGTGCCGGAGCATCTCTTGATTCAGGAGAATTACCTTAGTAATCCTCTTACTGGTGGGAAAGTGGTTTAGCGAGCACATTCTTTATGACAGGAATACAAATGGGGGATCACGCTAGCCTTAGGGGCCCCGGTGGGAAGGGGAGGTTGCTCGTCTCGCTTTCTAAAAACTTTCCACCCAGGATGGACCTCGGTTGGTCTCGTGAACTCACTGACTTCCCATTTGTCTTCGCTGGACTGTGGTAGACAAGGGCTGAGGCTAACAATGAAAGTCAGGAGGATAAAGGAATGGGAAATGTGTCAAAGGTCAGAAAACAACATTATAGACACAAACTTTACTTTTAAAATGTAACGTCATACATGGTGAGAGTTGTGACATTTTAGTTCACAACATGGTAAACATTTTATTTCAAAGCTACAAAGCTGCAACAATTTTTTATTAACGTATTTCCGGAGCCATTTCCTTTTTATTCCAGTAAAGACAATACTTTATACATCTAATGATTAGGTTTAATCAAAATTTAATTTCCCTCTAACATCATCAGAAACATGTTCTCCTCTACATAGACCTGCAGTTCTAACTGAAATGAATGTGATCCAAACCCTCACTATAAGCTCGTCAAAGCTACTTATTATTATGAACATACTCTCCAGTCCATTGAATATACAGTCCAGTCTGGTTTCCAGTGGTCGCACTGAACAGAAACAACATAATCGGTTAATGCAGGGTGAAAGAGGTGAATGTTCTGTATAAGTACCACTGGATTTCAGTCTTTACCTTTGTTACTGGAGCCCGCTGTATAATTATATAAGAATCTGAGAGGCTCAGGTGGTAGGTGGGCATGTTTTAAGGAGAATTTGACTTTTTTTTTTCAAACTTGAGCAACTGAACTAAAGACTGCTATGTTTATTTCCTCCCAATTTGAATCATTTTCTTTCATAAAATGTAAAACTATATTTTTCCCGTGTGGCTAGGCATCTGTATTCTCCAAAGAGCTTCTGTCGCCTGTAATACCAGTAAGAATCTGAGATCCTGATCAGGGATTGATGGATGTTCCTCATTCCAAGTTCAAAACAAAGGAAAACTAAACTTCAGGTTTTGGCCCTAAACCTTTGGATCAATCTATGACCATGGTCTCTTGTTTGCTTTTTATCATATATCATGAAGCAGTGATTTGCCGTTGAGATGTGCTATTTGAATAATGTATATTGCTAAAACGCATGGCTCTCTTTTGTCGTATTGAATTTTTTAAACATATTCTCTTTACGTTGTCAGTGAAAACTTGCTTTTGAAGGCAAAATGAGGCAAAAAAAAAAACTGTGAAGTTCTCAGTTTCACTGCTCACACAGCTCCAGCTGTTAAACTTTGTGGAGTAATACGTGTTTGTGTATCTGTGCTCAATAGCATAGCTCTTAAAACACAAATCAAGTGCGAACGTCTCGTATTACCAGCAGGGAGATGAAGCAAGAAAAAACACAGATGAAGGTAATTCAGTTCATAGTGCAGAAGAAAGGAGGATGAGGAGGAGAGATGCACCACCCCACTCACCCTAAACCTAACCTGAACAAATTCTCATCTTGGCCAACTTATTATTATTGTTATTATTAAGTTACGACTGTAAAACACAATAATACCAACGCAGAATTGTCCTGTTATTCCAATAGTGTATTGTGTTTGTTAAGAGGAATCATTTATATGAATAAAGATTACTCTGAATGTGGAAACCCTTGGGTCACACGCCTTAGTAATGTTCTCTCAGCGCTGAAAGCGATGTTTAGTCTCCATAGTCATTATGGTTTACAATCTGATGTGATATTTGAAGACCAGCGTACAGCTGAAAATGAAAAAAAATGATCAATGAATGATGATAAGGAATCATTTTTCCATTCAGACATCTATCTGGTAAGTTGGTGACACATTTTCCAGATATTTTCAAAGTGAGAAGCAGGTCAGTATGTGATAACATCCCAGTTCCTTTTTGTAGCTCAGATTGTCCTAGTATGGTTCTATCCTTACACCACAGGAAGTGTAATGAAATGTCTTTGTTCTGACAGCTTCCTTCTTGTAGGTGGAGCTGAAAAGTTGCCAACAGTCCTGATGTTGGGAAGAGGCGGTCCGTGAATCGTCACCAACACTAATTCAGTGTTCTTGTGATGCCCAGAAGCACCAGCTGATGTAAAGGCTTTTAGTTCTGCTTTCTAAGATGTGGAATTATATCTGGTGAATCCAACCCAAACTGTGACATTTGGACGATATGTTGGATGTTTTCCTTCATTAACTGGATGGTATTTTTGGAATCTGATGACAGACAGTGCTGGTTCACATATCCTCCAGAAGTCTGATATCACTGTTTTCCATCAGAGTAAGAATATGCATTTTTTTTAAAAAGTATTTCATCAAGCAGTCCTCCCCCCCCAGTCCATTCATACCTCTAAATATAAATTGCTGCAGTGTCCCAGGGAGTTCATCGTGACCTCTCTGTCCAGATTAAAGGCCAAACAGAGTTACGTTACAGATACACACATGTGAACAAGTCCACTCCTCAATGGTTTCACATCATGCTAAACAAACTGGTGGGAAATATTACAAAGGCATAATGGTGGGTTTGTTGTTCTGCATGGAACTTGGTTTATGGGTTCCACATGGCTCTTTAACCGCAGGTCACTGCTACCACTGTGTATAATGTTAAATCTGCCACCAGTGGTGCCCGGGGGGTGGGGGTGGGGGCAAAGCCTCCTTCTGAACAGACATGTCCCAAACTGGCACAACATGTCTCCTCCTTTGCTTGAAGAACATTGGCATCCTCTCGGAAATCAGACACGAGGGCGGTGCTGTGTGGCCATTCTTTTAGTGTAGGGTAAATAAACAGAGACATGTAGGGAAGTGTCTTCATTGCACAATTTCAGTAAGGAGGTGAATGAGTCAGGAGTGAAAGTTAAACTCAAACAAGACAGGAAGTATCTTATGTTGTCTTTTTAACTTGCATTAAAATAACTTTTTCATTTTGTTGACGCCTCTCTCATGTCTCTGCGGTAAATATAAAACTATAAGAAGCAGCCGTTTTGCATCTCGTCCACTCGTTTTTCATTTGAGGAGAGTGTATCATTAGCATGCAGCCGTGCAGGCGAACAGCACTCAGCATGTTTATAGGAGCACTCGGTCGTTTTTGTTTGGCCATCCTGATCACCTCAAGCTGAAAATAATTCCGCTTTTCTGAAACACTCACTGTTGACTTTTTCAGGCTAGCATTCATGTATTAGTAATGTGCATATTGTCAGACAGCCCAGATCCAAAGATGTGCAATACTATCTGTGTGTGACGTGGAGACAACCAGATACAAGCCTTTGAAACAGTCATCAAAACCAGTCTGATCTGAAGGAGGTTGGGGATGTTAGTTTACACATAGATTGGCGTGTAACTCTGGTGTATGTGTGTGTGTGTGTGTGTGTGTGTGTGTGTGTGTGTGTGTGACCTGCCACCTTACCCCAACCTTCACTTTCAAATATTTGGTGATCTTGTATCACCACTGTAAGATGGCTCAGTGTAGTTAACGAATCATCAGGTTAGCTAAGGTCAGTCCAAACCAAACGAGTCACACGTTATTTCGTCACCATCACCGTGACAATGAATAATGTCCCAGAATCTTCTTGTTACCACCATGTGTTCAGGTAGATGTTCATGATTGATCATGTGTGTAATCCAAGCTGAATGTATTTTCTGTGCATCTGTTCCTCACATCATGTTTCTCTCTCTGTTTTAAAGCCTCTCTTTTCTTGCTTTTTAGAAGTCACGTTATGTATTCACAATAAGTAAGCGCAAATAAAAAGTGTTTCATTTCAGACAGTTTGATTACCAGTGCGAAGACAATTTCATTTCAGATTGCCTCTGATCACTGTATAAATGTCTTCAGAGCAGCAGAGTTACGGTTGGACTCTGACACGTCAACACAGCTTGTTGTGTGTGTGTGTTACTATGAGGGCAGGTATTTGGCAGAGCGGTGTGACCCAGTATGCATGACCAATTGTTTTATAGTGTGTTCGCTAACCTGTTCGCTTCATCGACAGGAGTGTTCTGTTGACCGACCAAACACGTCAGTTTAACTCGACTCTGGAATTGTGGAACATTTAATGGAGGCTATTGTAGGAATTGCTTCACTTGCAAAGTTTGGAAATATTTTTTTCAAATTTCTGTTTATGAAGTGTTTTATTTACATCTTGTGCTTCTTAAAACTTTTTAAAACTTCATTCTTATTATGGACTGTGAATCCATCAGTGTTCAGATTCACTCATGAACCTGGAATTGTAGCTTTGGAGCTGATCAGCAGCTAAACAAAGACTTCAATAATGCTGATCAAATTTTTTTTTTACATGTTGAAACCTGTCCTGCACAAATAGAACGGCATGTGTCCCCGTTTGTCTTCCCATAATTGCATGGCCCTGAACAAATGGGGGAAGAACTGAACTGCATCAACAACGAAGACAGCAGAAATAACAAACTAAAGAAATCAAAGATGCAGAATATGACCTTTGACCTCTTATTCCAGCCGACTAAAATGATGATATAACAGTCTTCAGCATCTATCCGTCCATTCTTTTTGTCATTTGATCTGACTATGTTTGGGTCAGGTGTGAAACCACAGAGGCCACATTCTGTTCCGCTAACCATGTGTGATCCACATCTGATGTGTGAAACCCTCAAAGTTTTCTGAGGCTTCTTGAGGAATGAAGCCACTGAGATGTTGACAGATGTGATGAATGTATGACCTGATTATGGAAAAACTTTGGAAAAAAGGTTGCCTACAGTATCGTAGATACAGTGGAGCCTTATGTAACCAGTGAGGACAGAACACCGGGTTTGATGGGAGCTTTATCTGAAGTTTAAATTCCTAACACCAAAATCATTCTCTGCCAAAAAAAAACCCTCTTGATTTTTTTCAGATAGTGTCTCTCTCCTGTGTGAATTGTGTTGTTAACATTTGTTTTTTTGTGCACACAATCAAGCCATGACTGTATGTTACAGTAGGTCATGACATCAGATATAAAAACCGCCAACACACACTTCAGATCCCAGCTACACTTTGATTCTTCATCTCGTTTGCCGAGTTTTTCATTTGTTTGCCCTGACTGTGTGTCACATGAACATGAACAGAAGTGTTGTATTGAATGCATTTCATTTGCGGCTCTGGGGGGGGGGGGGGTGAGAAAGTAACGCTGGGTTAGCAGGTGCCCCTGGTACAGTTATGTAAGGTTTGATGAAGAGGCTCCAGGTTGTGGAATCTGACATGAAGTCATTAGAACCTGGATCCTCATGATTCATCTCCCTCCTGCCAGACCTGTGAGAGACACATCCTAATATTTGCATTGATCTCTTCAGCATTCACAGGCGACAAGAACCCGGAGTGAACCCACGCTGATGACGCCAATATGACTCCAGATTTAAGGGGTCAGGTCATGATGTCTGGGTGGAGTCAGTCCATGTCTTTTTAATCTCATCATATTTTATTTTAATCGTTGCATTTTGGGTTTTCATACTACACAGCATAGCTGGACTGGTATATTAACACATATGGACCCACCTCTGGTGACTGTGATTGTGTTTATATCGCTGCTGGATTTATTGAATTAAATTGATAAATCTTACAATAAATAAATTGATAAGTCTTAGTCCACCCTTGTTCTTTCTCCTTTCTTTCCACTCTATCTGGTCCCGTCAGCTGAGCCCTCTGTCGTTTTCAGAATGAAGCCTTTACTTTGATCTTTTTTGTCTAGAATATTATTCTGTGTTGCATTCAAAGAACAGGTTTCATATTTATTACAAATTAGGTTCATAAGATAATCATTTGTTAGCGGCTTCCAGTTGAAAAGGACATCGCACACAGTTGACGTTCACAGAAAACGAAGCACCGTCACTGTCACGCACCAGTGTTTACACGCACACACACACACACACGCACACACACACGCACGCACACACACACGTAAGGTGGTGAGTCATGATTACAGGATCTGGTAAAGTGCAATAGAAGAACAATCAGAAAAGCCAATACCCTTTCTCTGCACGGTCTTTGTCATGTTGTGTGTTTCAGCCGTGGTGTTGTAACATAATCAGATTCAGAAAAGTCCAGTCTGAAATCTCATTTTCATCTTGCTCTTCTTTCTTCGTCTCTCTTCTCTTTGTGTCTCTCTCCCTCCTCCATCTTTCTCCTCCTCTGTCTCACGTAGAGGCAGAAAGCCACCCACCCAGCCACGAGATTCTCTCTGTGGTCTCTGCCTGTCAAGAGGCAGCTCTTTGCCCGGCGTCCATCACCAAACCCTTCCCTTAAGGGAAAGCTGAGTTTGTCTGGGATCACCGGTACGACCTCTCTCCACCTGCTGCTGTGAAGGAGTTGTGAGATCACTTTGGTTGTGACTTTATGTCTTCATGTAAAACTGATCCGCATCGAGGAACTTATTCTCATCAACCCAACAGATGGAAGACAAATTAAATACATCATGAACAACCACACACACGTAAAGGGTGAGAGCAGCATAAACAGAAGCTGTAGCAGTACACACACACACACACACACACACACACACACACACACACACACACACACACACACACACACACACACACACACACACACACACACACACACACACACACACACACACACACACACACACACCTTCAGGAGATCTGTGTTATTGTTGTGTTCCAGGATGTGCTTTTTCTGCTTCCATCCGATGCTCAGTCGCTCCGTGGAGTTTTATTATGAATTCCAACCAGACTCTGTCTGACTCTGACCTGCTGTGAAAATATCTCACATTATTTTGTCTTTCATGTCTCTTTCATGAAAATAACATGACTAAGCCTTTTTAAATTACAACTGTACACACTTCTTCAAAAACTGTGTTTTTTTTTAAGTTAAAGGAATTTAATATTGCCTCTTTTTTTCTTGTTGACACACATTTTAAAGTTATCCAGCAATGTCTGGAGGAGGTTCTTGAAACTATGTCAGAGCCCTGACTGCACAGGCTTATTTTACTGCACCATTTAAATGTATGAAATACCTGCAGTGAAGAACAAGAAGCCAAGGCTTCTTTAGTTCCAGAGCTCCAGATATTTACCTGACTGGGATTCGTGAAAGTTTTAGGTCATGACATGAAAATATTTCAGTTTCTTGGGTAATTAAATTCTATTTACTGGGAACACTTTGGAACACTGGGAACACTTCAACATTAAACATTTTCTGTTGCTGAAAACAGAAAAAAAAAGATGATGAGACATTTCCTGAGTACTGTACTTTTTGTGTCACAATTGTGACAGCTATTTCCCAATGTTATGCGATGGGACAAATAATCCAGCGGTGACCTCTGAACTAAATCATGTGGATAATAATAAGCACAAGACGTGTTGTCTCTTTGCAGGAAAAACTTAATGAGTCACAAGTCTTTCAACACAGGAAGTGATGAATGTCATGTCGTAACTTTTACTGCTAACATTTAGATAAGATTGTAGTAGAATGATGAAGTGAAATAGCAGCTTCAAAGGGAAAGCAGATACCGACATGTGCCAAAATAACATGTGTGTTGGTGTTTGTTGTGCGTCAGTCTATTTTACATAATGTACTCCTACTGCACATAAAGATTTCATCAAAAACAGACAAAATCATATGACAAAAACATGATTTATGAGGCTGTTACCACAAAATATTCTTAAATTCTTAACAGAAGATTTTGCTCAGTGCAAAAGGCCAAAACTTTCTCACAGCTTAATTTTCAAACATCACCTGTTGTAATAAATATTTATATAAATACTCCTTGTTTGGGGTGTTCCACAAGGGTCTGTCCTCAGGCCGTTGTACTGCAAACACACTCCCACTCATTACTGTCATGTCTTACTGCACATGGTTTCTGAGGTGATTTAGTTTTCTGGGAACAAGATGCTGACTTGAAGCATCACTGACTGCGTCATCATAACTGAGCACACCCTCAAAAACAAATGTATGTAACATATTTCTCTGGATTATGGTCTATGTGGATTATAGTTGGTCATATTGGTGTGCCTGTGTATTTATGCATTATTGATGTGAAATACCACTCAGTTCCAGTCAGATACCAACTGAAACATATGCATTCTATACAAAGGGATAGGGTATACCTTTGTATACTATGTGCCTTAGCATAGGGTCTGCATCAGTTTATTTGCACGCAGTAAAAAAGGGGTGCACTGGTATAACACTGCTCCAATGTGTGAATTAAACAGCATGCTGATGTTTCACAAGCACAGACAGAAACCCCAATCCTAACCGCTAAGCAGGAATCACAGCATTATTTTCAACCGGGAACAGAAGCTTCCTGCTATTTACAGAGATTTCTGTTTTGTTGTTGTTCTCTCTCTTTTACTGAATAGACTTGCAGATAGATGTTGTAATTTGTGATATTTTGCCGTTGTGGCAAAGATGATAAATCTCCACTGTTTCGACAGCCTCTGGCTCAAAGGTGACCAACAATGACCCCATTTTACGATTCATTACAAGCTACTAACAGTGTGATAAAACAAACATTCATCCTGTATTATTGAGTTTAGATATTGATAGTTAAATATTATATATCAATCTTACAACAGAAACAGCTGTGATTGTAGGATTACATCATTTTGTATTGACCTGCTCATTACTACTCCATGAGTGTATTCACAGTGTGTGTTGCAGGAGTTTGTATTTGATTGCATTGACTGGGTTTTCACTTTTGTAGTGTGTTTAATGTATGTCGGATGTATGTATTCTTTGTCGATTTAATTTTTTGCATGTATCATATATTCTCTTATATTCTTTTAATTTACATTTATGTTTCTTTTTATATATCATCCTATCTCTACGTGTGTTTGTACATTTCGTTTTTAAGTAAAAACCCATTGAGTTAATAGAAATGACCATTTACAGAATAAATCTGCTACGACAGTCAATCGTTCATTCATATGAACACAGAGGGAGATGAGGTTCTCAGGATGGGATGGCTCCACCGTACTGTACATTCTGTGTTTCACGTTGGTGTATTAAACAGCGGGGTTGGAGTTTAATGTTTGAAGACATAGCAAACCTTCAGTGTGTTCTGGGAAAAGGTGTGAGGAGCTCAGTGGGGTACTGGAACAGGGTGGTGAGAGGAGAGGGTTTAAATAAGTTCAGTGTCACAACTTTACCTGCTGGTGAGAAACCAGTCTTTGAATGTCCCGTTTCATATTTACTTAAATATCACACCCCAGGTTAGGACATGTCATCCATTCCATGCTGTGTTTTTTCCCCTTTTGCACCATTAAACAGGTTTACTCTCCAACACCGTAGAGGAAACCAAGGATTGTCTCTAGATGGGTTTTTTTTCCAAGATCAGCTTTATTTATTGTCATATAATCGTCAAACTCGTCTAAAAATAACATCATATGAGCTACTTTGATTATTTTAATTTTCATAAATGTATGGATTACCTTCTAGTTCATGGACAGAGGTGTTACCTCTGAAGAGTGTGTGTATCTGTGAGATTAGTTCATGACCGTCACACACTCCTAATCCGACCTGTGGACGGTCAGAATCAAGACCAGCCTCTTTTTGTGCTGGCATGGCTGCCGTCTGACACCGTGACGCAGTTTCTCTCACTGTGTCGCCATCTTTGCCAGTCCAAGTGTGTCCTGCAGCACCTTCCAGTAACACACACCAAATCAAACAGCTGGTTCCATCTCACACACTTCTACTATTAATACTCGATTTCTTCTCTGAATCAACAACACCACGCATGAAGAAACAAAGACAAGAGACAAAAGTCTCATATAACTGTATATCAGGCCCAAAACATGCTCATCTGATATTGTGTTGAATTGCTACAATATTGTGTTATTTGTGACTATTTAAAATGCTCTAAAAAGAAATTAGAGGATGCGTTGGAATGTGTACCACACCAGGCCACAAAGTATTGATTAAGTATTTGTAACAGATGGAGCCTGTCTTCTGTTTTCAGGTTTGTCCTTCTGTCATCTGACATCTTTGTGTGTGTGTGTGTTTTTTTTTTAAATAATTGTTGACAGTACACTCTCTCTGTGTTGGTCATGAGCTGAAGTGCGTCTGCTGTGATGGGGTGTGTGTTTGCACATAAGCATGATTGGATCCTGAAAGTCACATGATCAGAATGTCGAATAGAAACCCATGTTTACTTTTTACTCGGAATATTTGGCACTTTCTGGCTCACTGACTGTTCCTTCTATGTTTGTGGCATGTAACTGTGTGTGTGCGTGTGTGTGTGTGTGTGTGTACTGACACACCTACCCGGCAGGTTTTTGTTTTTTTAACTTAATGCCACTTGTCCTTCTGGACTCATTAAGCATCACATGACACGACACTTTCTTCCAGAAAGTGCTGTGTCATTTTGTGACTGGAGGTGTGACCGGAAGAACCGCACTCAGAATTAAAGGGCAGAGGAAGGATTCAGGCAAAACAGAGGGTTTAATCTAAAATGAGTCAAGTTGAGTTCCATAGTTCAAATACCAAATTATCCAATACACAGTATTTTCCGAGCTATAAGGCGCACCTAAAAGCCTGTTCCGTATGTTACTGTGTCCTCATTGGTTAGTTTTCTCATGTCTTAGCCTTATGTGGGTACATTTGATTGTAAACTTTCCTACACAGTTGTCTACTTGGTAATTAGTTTGTTCTTACTGTACATTTCAGTCTTAATCAAGCCAGCAACTCGGGCTAATCCAAACCCTCTCCTAGAGTCGTTTAGTAAATACTATAAAACCTACTGTGAACTAGTTTCACTCAGAATCTCTTCAGATTGGGGCTATGGAGGCTTTTTCCCACACAGACAGATATTAATGTTGACTATATTCCTGGAATTCACAGTGCAGATCAACACAGTTAATCCCCACAAAAAGATAAAGGGGAGAACATAGAGGGTGTAAAGAGAAGAAAGGGAGGTGGTGGTGAGGGGGGTGGGGGGTGGGAGTGGGGGTGGGGGTCTACCAGAAGAAAGTAACAGAGTAGCTGGGAATCACTCAGGGTTCAAACTGAAGGAAAAGTTCAACATTCAACCTGGGTTGCAAAAGATAATAATATATATTATATATAATATATTATTGAATAGAATAATTATACAAGTATATGTACTAATATGTGTTGTGATGTTGTTCATCTCTTCATCCTCTGAGACTTTGAAGCTTTGTCCCATAGCTGCAGGTGCACTGAGGCACCGGTAGGTCAAAGTCAACCCAAAAAGCACGACCACGAGGCAGATGGTTCAGAACCTAAAGAGACTCACTCTACAGACAAAGGTCCAAACCAGAGGATCACTCGATCCAGTAGTGATCGTTCTTTTTTAGCAAACACATTACATAAGGGTGAGGGTGAGGGTTAAGCAAAGTTCAGGAAAAGTCCAGGAACCAGGCAGGCGCTCAGGAACAGTGGAATGCTGGGTAAACACACTAACACACTGGCTGGTGGAGGGGCACACAGGTGTGGGGTTGTGACGTGTGGAGGAGCTGCAGGTGAAGAGGCAGGTGAGGAGGTGTCCAGGTGAAACAGGTGAACAGAAACAGGAAGTCATGAAACCAGAAAACACAAATAGGACTGCATGCTATCATCCACAGGTCAAAGGTCAGCACTGTTGTGTAACCAGGTTTATACTATGACATGCATTCTGATTTGTCAATGATGTGCACACCCTCCTTGGTCTTTTTTGTACACACACACACACACACACACACACACGTACACACACCTACACATTCTTAGACAAACAAACACTGACCTTTGTTGTAACACACACGTTGCCAGAGATTTTGTCTTTGTCTAAACCGTGAAGTATTGCGGTAACACGCCCCATAGTTTCATTCCATTGAACCTGTTCTTATTAAACATGTTTTATGGCACAGATTCAACTGCTGTCATCACAATAATTTTTATTATGTTTATTATTATTTTTATCAGGGTTGTTATTGTAATAATTACATTAAAAGATTAAAAACAATAATCCTGTAGTGATTCCTGCTGCTCTCATTGTGGTTAGACGTGTGTGTGTGTGTGTGTGTGTGTGTGTGTGTGTGTGTGTGTGTGTGTGTGTGTGTGTGTGTGTGTGTGTGTGTGTGGCCCTGACCATAATTCCATCTCTCCCGTTCGATCTTCCCAGCTTTCATTCTATCCAATCTATTTCCATGACTCTTACTGGAGCTTCATTTCCATAAACCCCTGGGCTACAATAGCCTAGAATCATTTTTGGTGCAGATCCAGGTCAAAGGGACAAATACAGCATTTTTTTTTTTGTAATTTCCTTTGACATTTTTAGATGTTTCTTTTTTCTTTTTCCAATTTCCTCAAAAAGCTTGTGGAGAAGCGTGTTCTAGTAAATCTAAAAAACAAATCTGTGGTATGATCAAACCAACCAACCAGCTGACCGACCCAATGTCCAACAAACTAACCCAATCATCCATCAACCGAATTTTTCTATTGGATGTGTGATTTTCTGTAACATTCGTGTTTGAGTTGCTTTCTGACTATATAATGACTCCTGTCTGCCAAATATTTGTCCAGTATGATGCATCTGAGAAAAAATACGAAAGGTTACCTAACTTGATTTCCTTGCTTTTTTTGTTGGATCATCGGAAAACATTACAAGCTGGTGTTACATGTCAGGAGTAGATACTAAATTGTCAAGAGCAAGAGAATGTAATTTATTTTGACAGGCTTTATGTTATATAATTTTATCACAGTGTGTGATAAAAAAGGTTTCTTTTTGTTGTGTTTGAAAGAAGCAACTCATAAAACATTAACAAGGGGACTTGTGTAATATCGTGCCATCACAGAGCTTTCACTATCAGTCGGCTTGCGTAAAAGCAGAAAATACAAAGTAAAGGTCAAGAAAAACATTTTCATTTCACATTTTTATTGTTCATCATAAAGGAACAGCATCACTGATACAAAAAAAACATCCCATTTTGTTGGGTTTAATTACAAATCTGAATGTTCAGCCTGACCCACATACAGCAGAGAGGCTGAACAGCAGAGACGTTGAGTGCTTCTCCATGGCTGAAGGACATACAAAAATAAGATAGGCGTTTATTCAATTGTTGTAGGTTTTTTTTTTTTTTGCACAAATCGTTTTTTTAACATGCTCAAGATTTGATGAGAACTTTTCTTTCAGTTTTACAAATCAACAAAGAAGTCAGCACAATATTCAACAGCATGGCTCAATCAAGCTAAAGTGAGGAGAGCTGAATTTCTCCAAAAAGTAAGATGGAAAAAGTCATTGAGACCAAATACCTGAGATAGTAGAGGTGTTGTTGGGAGCATTCTGTTGAAAACCTGCTGCCTACTGCTTTTAGTAATAAAAAGAACAAAATGAAAAACAAAGCCCAATGCCAGGAAGCAATGAAACTCTACATGTGTTCTGCCATAGAGCATTTGAAATAAGTACGAGAGGGAACTGGATCCATACAGAAATCAATCCAGCGTTCCTAACGGATACTGAAGGGACCACAGGGACCCTTTGGTTATGCAGCTTGCTGATATTTTATCAGGCCGTGGAAATCTTCATGTCAAGTAATGTCATAAGAACAAAAAGACTAAAACTTTTATAAGAGCAGAGGCACCAATTAAAAAAAGCATCACATGAATGATAAGTGTAACATAATAGAGGCTAGAAGAGCTTCAGAACTGACAGGCATTTTGTACATATTAGGAATAGCATTGGAGAACACCTATATTAGTCACATCCCAGGCAATAAATAGCAAGAAGCAGCCACAGACTCCTTGTTCTGTCCTTTTAACACGTCCTGTTTTGAGGAAGTAAAAATCCATCAGATATTTTGCTCTTGGGGTTATTGTTAGTAACCCATTCAACATCTACACTGCTTCATTGTGTCTTCATTTTCGACCCAGTAGCAACAGAAACTCATCACGTTTGTTTCTGTGATTTATAGTAAAAACCTGTGAGTGAAGCAGGCCATCCATCCGCATACCAGCATTAAAACATGAAAATGGACATCGAATACACACATCACATTCTCTACAAATATACAATCTTCAAATAAAGAAAAAAAAAGTCTGTCATAAATCAATAAAAGTCTAATACATATTATATATATAGTATGTGTGTGTGTGTGTGTGCGCGCGCATATATGTATGTATATATATATGTCTGAAACAAACTTATGATTGCAGAAGACTTGAGACAGAACCCCCAACAATCCACACAGACAGGCGTGTCAGTGTACCATAACATAAAGATTATTTACATAGAATATACATTGTTGTCCAAAAAGACCATGTTTGTCATCTAAAAACATGCACATAATATACTATTTCATTTGAAATATCTATTTGTTTCACTACAGAGATCCACAAAGGATCTATTTATGTGTCGACTTTGGCTGGATGTGTTGGTGACACGCATCCGAGAGGAGGTGGGATGAGGTGATGATGTTGTCGTCAATAATTCCACCAAAGGCACTGGTAATAGAAGCTGATTATGAAAAGCATACTTTAAAAAAAAAATAAAAAAATCCTACATTTCTATCTTCTGAAATCTGACTGTCGATTGAGTACACTATTAGATTATCTGATCATCGAACCACTGATCAATGACTGAATCTTGTCAATGAAACAGATGAAGCTAATTCATGTTCGGGTAAGCTTTTTTGCAGCAAGAGGAAGAGTTTAGTATGAAAACGCATCATAAGCACAGATTGCTCAGTTTACAGCTTTGTTCTTTAAACACGGGGTATATCTTTTCTTAACTTGCATCCAGCTCCTGCAGATGATCAGTTCAGTTTTCCCAGCACCACCGAAGCTCACTAGAACCCATGGATCTCACTAGTTGAGCCTGTATGGAAACACTGACATTGCATGCTGGGAATAGGAAACTAACGTGTTGGTCGCCTCCTGTCCTGCACGTCTTGTCTTCACACGAGCTAATCTGACTGCATGCGGTGTACAAACGCGTGAGATGATGGGAGAATAATCTTCTCCTCTAACTAAAGACAACAAAGCAAACCAACACCTTTCCTCAAAATTCCAACCGCTGCTGGAAGCCCAACGGAAAATTCGTATTTGACTTTGAAGACACTTTCGAGGCACGAGCTGAAAATTCTACATCATCTTGTAATTAAAGAGATTCCAACAGACCAATTTCACATTTGATTGTTGTTTGATTTAAATATTTTGTTAACGATATGCATATTTTAGAAGTTTCTGACATATTTTACTGATGATATATAAAACATACCAACCACTTTTTTTTTAATGTATATCTAGCAGTTCAACCCTGTAGTGCCTAATAAATTACCCCACAACATGCCTCAGGTTTACTTACAGTACAGAGCCGTCGGAGGCCAAGTGAGGTATTATCAACAATATATTTTTTTAGCAGATTCAATTCTATATATTGATAAAGATTCTCCTGTGATAATAATACTGCTTAGCGTACAGAACAGGATCACAGCAGCAGACGAGGAAGCGCTTGTGTGAAACTGTGAGTCGAACATTACGATTGTTAACGCGCAGCAGCAAAAGAAAAGCTTTCAGTTCGACGCGACCGAAGTGACTGATTTTGTCGTTCTGAGATGAGACTTCTGCTCGATTTCATTTCGGGAAATTGCTTGCTTGAAAACTGGAATCTGTCTGCATGCTTTGTGTACATGTGCTCGCTTGACAGACAAAGTGAAGAGGATTCCTTTTTAATGGCGGGATGACAAAAAGTCACCTTGAAATATCTCCTTCGAAGTGCAGAGGGACAGAGGGACTCGTATTGTCTTTCCAGCCCTGAATAACAGATGACAGATCTGCTTCGTCTGCACGGCGTGTACTCTATTTGTTCTTTTGAGGATTGGAAATAACCACGATGGCGATGATTTCAGGGGGTCTTGGAGGTAATGTTATGTTTTTCTCCTTTAAGGGTTGTTAAAGGGGAGCCCCCCCCCCACCACCACCACCACCACCACCACACCCCAGTGGTGCCGACTGGAGGGTGAACTGAAGCCAGTGCAGCTCATTACAAGTCCATTGTGGTTTAAGACAAACTATAAAGGAACTGTTGAACCCTGATCCCAGATGTGAAGCCAACTAAACCACGGAGGAGAGTTGAAGGGGGGGCTGGGGGTGGGGGTTGGGGGGGTTAGTGACCACCGCTGGAACCTGAAGGGTTGTGGATCCAGTCGAGGACGATGAGCGTCAAGCTACCAATCATGAAGATGATTCCCACGATGAGGAAAACGGCCGCCTGAGGAGAGGGATTAAGAATTAATATTACTCCTAAAGGGATAGAACGTGAAATACGATAGTGAAAAAGAGTGTGTGTCCGTGAGTGTGTGTGTGTGTGTGTCTCCACACTCACCCCGATCTTCTGGGGGGAGCGCATCGGCAGCGATTTGACCAGACGGAGGTAGAAGGCAGCCGGGAGGATGAAGATGAGCATAGTGGCTGCAGAAGAGCCTGAATTGAAGAGCGGGATGAAGATTAATCCAGTTAATCCAGCGAATCGTTTAAAACATCAACACTTATTTATCAAGGATGTCAGGAAGTTTCGCTGGCAACAAAGGTTAAATGTATATTCAATCTTATATTCGATTACAAACAGTACAAATATAACATCTGACTGACCTCAACAACCTATCTGAGGTTATTCTGAGTAGTGATGTCATCAATATGTTGTAAAGTTGATGGGTGGAGCTTAACAATTGCATTCAGGCGTCTTTATTGCAGAGCTGTTAAATGATATTAACTCTTTGTTGCCTTAAATTTGTCAAAAAAACATGAATCCTCTCAGAGCGCCTGCATGCTAACCTGAACAAAAACCACTCTTATAAACTTTTCTTTACTCTAGATCATTTCTTTACACTAGATTTCACTCTAATTCCACTTCTAACGCGCAGAAAACGGGAAACACCACCGCTGCTTAATGTTTCTGTCTTTTGAAGACATGTCTACGTGTTCTCTCCGTGTGTAGATCCAGCGGTCACAGACTGCTCACGCGACTGCACAGCTGACTGGAGGTCACACTGTAAGCTTCTGTACTGCCAACGACTTAACTACATGAAATCGCCCCTGACCTGACGGTGCTAATCGGGCCTTTACTGTCGACTGACATTAACTCATATTTATACAAGCAGAAGGTTCTCCAAGTCCCACATTTGAGCCCTCTGTCTGATTTAAAAATTTAAAAAGACCTGACAGCGTCAACTTCTGCAGCTGATCTTGTCATGGAGCGTTCAATGTCTGTTTTCCTTTCATATTTTCTCTTTCTTTGCGTCTTATTTTTAAATGTTAAGCAAACTTCTGAAACAGGACTCACCGATGAAGCCAAAAATGTCTCTTATGGTGGGGACAAAAATGACCAGCATGTTGTTGAAGACCAGGATGGCGGCGGCGATCAGCAAGTGGCGAGTCCAGCTGAAGTCTCTGCCGCTGAACAGCAGCGTGGTGATGGAGGAGCGGATCTGGGTAAAAAAAAAAAACCAAAACCAAAACACAAGTATGTTTAGATTTCAGTCTGGATTAAATGATCATTAATATGATGAGAGGACGGGGGAACATATTAAACCAGGATTACAATCAGCCCATTCCAGCGTGTCTCTGCCGGCCGCAGCCTGATTCCTACACTTGGCTGCTGACTGAAGTGTGTCACAGCTTGCACCGCTAATGTTTGTGTCACCGTGTGTGTGTGTGTGTGTGTGTGTGAGGGAAACACAGAACAGTAGATCCCAGCTAGACGCCCGTTTCCAAAAGCCGCATGTGGGAGAAAGGTCAACGGGATCAGGTGGGGGGGGGGGACAGGAAGCGTCGGCTCGCGGGCCATGTGGTGAAAGGTAACAAGGAGGCGGGGCTTACGGCAGCCATTCAGAAAGGCAGGGGATTAGCTTGTGTAGTGGAGCCACGGGATTGCATCAGCTGGAAACGGCGAGAGGAGGTATAGTTTTCATTCGAAGCTATCATTTACAGCCGGCGTCTGTTTCCTGTTCCCTCCTTTTGTTACTCATTCAGCTTTAATCATCCTCTTCTTTTCTTTTTTTTTAAATTTTTTTTTCTCCCCACAATGTAAACATGTGAAGACTCTGACTTCCTGCTGCTCGAATCCATTTACACAATAATAATTATAATAACTACAAAACAAGGACAAACAGTTTAGGAACAATGAAGAATAACTGGAGGAGAAAGTTGCTCATTTCTCTTTTCTTTTCGCGCTGAAAAAAAAAAAGAGTCACCGCCGTTTGTTTTCAGATCAGATGGGGTCACATGATGTAATTCATTCAATTGTGGATCAAGAACCTACAATTCTGACACTGTTCCTCACTCCACCCCACCCCCCCTACCTCCAGCTGTTGCATAAGTGGGGTAGCTTTGAGAAGTAGCGTTTGGTTGAGGTATTTCTCTCCGAGGTTTCAAACTATTTCGCACCCTTCTGTCACCTGGCCAAAGCCACGGGATCATCTGTGATATTTCTAATCATTTTTTCCGTCCGTTTGTCCCCAGTCTGCAAACAGACACCCACCCACACACACACACACACACACACACACGCCCACACACACACACAGCTGTAGGATCACCTCAGCTCCCTCAAACAAACCCGTTTTTTTGCTTTGAGCCCACAGGGGAGGGTTTTCAACAACATTTCTCTGCATGTGAAAGTCTGCTCAAACGTTTGCATTTGCAGATGTTGAATGTGAACTGAAACCAAATAAAGTTAACCACAGTAAAAGTCCCCCCCCACCTTTTCTTTTTTAACCTAAAATATCATCAGGAAAACAATAAATGTTTAGAGGCACAGGATAATGTGAAACCAGACAACCAGACAGGAATAAAAAGCCGTCGATCCAGCCGTCAAACCGCAGCCTCTGGTTCAAAGGGTTAACTTTAAGAGCAACATTTGGGTTTCCACACTCTGAAAAATCTCACCTATAACATTATTAATTCATCACAGGACCACTTCAGTGGCCAGTTTGCGCTCCCGTCAGAATGAATTCATAAAAAATAAATGAACGTTTACGACTTCAGACTTGAAGCATCAAAAATAGGAAGCTGTCAGAAAGTGACATAAATGACTTGTTAATACTTGAGACGTGGACCATACATTGTTATTCATGTACAGAGGGGGCAGCCTTATATAGGTGCATAAAGATCTCTACTACATTTAATGATCGGCTCCTATGATCTCATGTCATGAAGTCTTTTTTTATTTAAAGCCAGTGAACTGAACAGAGACTGGAAAGAGAAGTCATCTTTAGAATAAACTGACTGTTAACATCATAAGGCTTTTACAGTCAATTACTCAAATCAATTTTACTACATGATGTGGAGACACAAAGGTGAATGTGCTGCTATAATCCCTGGTTTTGCAGGCCTCTCCCATGGACCAGTCTCCAGTGGGAGCCTGAGAACTGGGACATGTTTGACTGCACATAAAGCCCTTTCATTACATACTGGATCCTGGCAAAGCCCTGTGTGATCTAGCTCCTGTTAATATCTACCTTCATGTGACCACACACACACACAAGTACAGTTTCATGCTTAAACACATGCCTTCAAACACACACACTCCCACACACACACACACGCACACAAACACACACACTCTCTCCTCTCATATTGGGCTTCACTGGAGCCAAGGACAGTCTCAGACAAAGCTCACGTTAATCTCTAACTGAGGTCGGCAACATTTTCTTGCACAGTTAAGGTCAGCAGGATCCAAGGTGAGATTCTCAAATGTCAGATGGAAACTTGGCAAAGCTGTGTGACAATGTAGTTCTTTTCATTTGATGCCTTTCGTGCATCCAGGCTCATCAATCTTTCACCAATGTTACAGCCGTTCAATCAGCCGCGAGAACAGAGGTTTGAGCAAAAATCTGACAGTAAATGTAGGTGTCGGCTGCGCGAGGACTGCAGTGGAATTCAATGCCGAGGCGTCCACGTCACTGCCTTTCTCTTTTTGGGCGATCAGGACCTCAACACAGCTGCTCCTTTCAGACGCCTTTATCAAATGTTTATCTGTCATTATCTCGGCCATCCTCCCTCACACTTTCTCAGCAGCTTTTAGTTTCACAAGTTAACCTTTTTCCAGAGTCGATCAAGTTCAAATGAATTTATTTCGAAGATGACGCAAATCGATCCATTCTCACGCACGATTACAAAAACACATTTTAATATGATTGCAGTTTGTGGCTTATCACATTAAACATTGATGGAAAAAAAATATTTCCTCTAGTTTAAGTGTTGCAGTTCTAGTTTAAAAGCATCAAAAATTGAGTCCGTTATTATTCAGTAAATTTATAAATACATTTTTCAGCTCATTTTAACATATGAACGGCACAAACTGAACTAGAATAAAGAGCTAAACCTGCTTCTCTGCAAAGCTAGTAAGCTTTAGCAGGTGTTTGTGACTCCAGCTAATTTTCATAACCAAATACTGTACACTTACACGAAGTCACTTACTGTAATTTAATGATTTTCTTTATTTACAAATGGGAAATAAGCTATTTATAAATTTAATACTTATAATAACATTAAAATCAGATGAAATTAAAAATTCCACAAAATATTTTGGCAATGAATGTATTTCTGATTTCTTGACACAAACTTGTCCGACAATAATACATGTACATACGTGTACAATAATATCATAATAAATCATTTGAAGATTCGCAGCCTGAAACATATCAAAACACAACTTTGCAGGATTTAATTTCACCCTAATGATGACCCAGCACCATAAAATGCCAATATTAGAAGGACATTACTAAATAGAATCTGGTTCTCTTTCCCAGAATTCCTGGATGGATTGGGATGAGATTTTCTCATGGTTACCAGGAACACAACATTCAGCTACTATCGCTGAAGCAGATCCAGGTGCAGAGTCCTCCACACGGATTCACAACACAGACCCGGCAAAGTGTCTGTCTCCTCCACCCCCCTGCCAGCCAACCTCCTAGTCTCATGAGCCCCACCCTCTGTGTCTGGGATGGTACCCCCACTGAGGGCGGGGGTTTTTCCACTGTCCACTCTCAGGCTGTAAACTTCCACTGCAGAGACAGGGGATCCTCTCAGCACACAATAATGGCAGTGTCTACTGCAGTGGTGTGTGTGTGTGTGTGTGTGGGAGGCCTTACTGCATCACTGTCTGGCAGTGCTTGCTTGTATACCAACTACTTTGCTGCCCCCTGCTGGGTACCTGAAGTACATGCAACCACAGACAATAAAATGAGGAACTTTTCTCTGTGTGTATGTGTGTGTGTGTGTGGGGGGGGCATTCTCGTTCTCCTCATGTCAGATGAGGGTCAAGCTAAAATTAGCCTGTGAACATATATGGAGTAAGAAGGAGTGGACGAGTGATGATCAGCACACATCACTCACCGGCATACAATGAAGTGAGAATACTGTAGTAAATATTTTGTATATAATTTTTATCTACACTATGGAGAAAATCACCGTTCAGAGTTCCTTTAAAATCTAGAAACAACACAAAATTTACAATAAAATCCAAAATATCAAAAGGTGAGAAGAACAATCATGTGTATCAACCCTCTGTTCCTCTACTGCAGCTGTTACTGTACTGTTTACAGTTCTTTCTTTCTCTCATTCTCACTTCCTTTCTTCCTTCCTTATGCACACAAACCCGTCTGTAAACATGATGACACAACATGGCCATCGTGTTTCATGTTTCTACGTGTCTCCCAAGTAGCTTGTTGGCATAAATTAAATGACAGGGGTGCTTTTGTGCGACTAAAGGGGAACACGTTTATTTATTTCTGCTGTGATCGGAGTTAAATGACATCTGAGCTGAAATGACTGGTCTAAAAATGAGAGAGAGGAAACAGCCATGAGGTTTTGAAGATGAGTTTAGAAGTGGTGTACTTACAGGGAACAGAACGATAGGGACGGTCAGCGTGACGGCGGTGAGAACGGCTAAACGGACGAGCAGCAGCATGGTGTCAAACTTATAGACTTTGGTGAAGGTGTGGAGCAGCTCTGCCTCCACGTTACCTGTGGTGAACAGAGACAGAAAAATATGGAAGAGCTGAATTATGGGTGAATGAAAAGGGGAATTTAAGGTGTGACAGGTCAGGACTCTCACTATGCTCATACCGTAAAAGGTGAGGTAGCCAAACAGCGCTGACATCATGTACATGATGAGCATTGTGAGGATGGACAGGTTGGAGACGTTCTGCATCCTTTTGCGGGTGCGGCTGAGGAAATGACAGAGAATCATAGTTTATAAGAACACCTTCAAGACTTTTGAGAGATTATATTTGAATGAAACATAACGCCCGGCGGAGGTTTCATCAACCTGAAGGGCCTCGTCGGGAGGCGATGTGTGTGTTTGGTGTGACTTACTCTTTCAGCTCGCTGTAGATGGGCAGGACCTCAGGATGGCAGACGAAGGCGAAAGCCAGGATGGGAACGGTGTAAGCAGTCTGAGGAGGAGGAACGAGCAGAAACGTTCAGGGCTGCTGTCGGGCGGGGCAACCACCGCAATGACAACGTTTAAGCCACACAATCACATGGTGTCAGCCAGAAAAATGTGAACTTTTGTTCAGTGTAGTTCATCAAACGTTGGTCCTTTTGTGAATGAAGTGACATGTGTTGAATTTCATGTTCTCTCAGGCCCGACACACAAATCCCTAAATACACACGCAACGTTCCAAACCCACCCTACCTGTGAGTTGAAGACAAAGTACTTAGGTGTGCACATCTCCTCATCATCGGGGTGAGGCTCCACGTGGATGCCGGTGGGGTGATGGGAGTCGTGCTCCTGGATCACTGGTGAAACGTCGGCGCGGGAGAAATCCATGAGAGCTGAGCTGTTCAGCTGCGAGTGCAGACCCAGAGCGTCTGAGGCGTTCACGCTGAGGTTGGACGGGTGTTGGTAGAAGAAAGGAAGAGGACAGGGCAGCTGGGTCTTCTTGTAGATCACCTGATGAAGAAGATGAAGCCGTGTCAGGGTCAACGCGTGTCACACTCCCAACCATGTCCCCGCTTATTATCTTATTTATGTACTTTTATTTTCTTTTGCATGTCTAAATACTGAAATATATATATTTAAAAAAGCCTGCCATGCTTCTTTTACACAACTGCTGAGATGTTCCATCTCTCTACTTACCACACCCAGGAAGAAGACCATGCAGGACAGGGAGAACCCACTGGTGTAACCCAAGTAGCCTGAAGACGACAAAACCAGTGAGTGGAAGAATTCACAACCTTTGCAAAGACAACTGCGTTACGTAATAATGTAATCTTCCACGTTTCCTCTCCACTCTATCATCAACTTATTCTGGTGTCTATTTTCAGAAATGGGTCACATCCTGTTCAAAGCAGTGGACCCAATTCAGAAATAGAACAAAAATCTGATATGGGTCGTTCAGACTCAACTCCAGTTTGAATCATGTAACCCTATGTGTGTGTGCATATATATATATATATATATATATATATATATATATATATATATATATATATATATATATATATATATATATATATATATATATATATATATATATATATATATATATATATATATATATATATATATACATATATGCACACACACTCTTAGGTGCGCCTTATAGTGCGCAAAATACTGTAATGTCTGTTAATAACCCATCATACCCCTGGTTGTTATTTTATAACGATTAGCTTGTTTCTTTATCTCGGTCTTTATTTTGGACTCCGGTTTGGAGCTGATAATGTTTGAGCGCTGCAGCTGACTCCAGTGTTTCCAGTGTCCCCCCAAACTGGCTGAGGGCCCCCCACTGGTGTTCCATTACTTCTGGTTTGGTGGATTACAGACAGCTGCAGGATGGAAGTAAAACACTGAAACAAAACTGGCGTCAGCTGGCAGGAATTCAGCCGCGTCAAACCTCCTGCAACCGAACCCCCCACCCCCCCTAAATTCATCCCCACCAACCCCCAAAATAACAGTTCAGGACCTCTCACTCCCGGCTGTCCCTGGAAGGTGGTTGAAGCCTGCCAACATTAACCACACACACTAATAGTCTCATCCTATTTGATTTGGGATCAAGGAAAAAAAAAAAATCTCCCAACCCCACCTATGACCCCTGGAGGGGCCCCAACACTCATGTTGAGACCTCCTGCCATAGACGTTGTAGGAGGTTACATACATGTACTACAGTACATGTATGTTAGCTGTGCCTGCAGTATAACAAGTCCTTACCGAGATTCTTAAGGAGAGACAACGGCAGAATCACTCCGACCGACACAAACACCACCAGGTAGTTCCCGTTCAGGTACCATTCACTGTGGAGAGGTCACAATGAGGTCAGAGACCGACCAGACTGTAAACGCTAAACACACTCCGACTAATGAACACACACTCACCCAGAGTTCTCCTCTAAAGCCAAGAAAGCTCGGATGACTTCAGGCAGCTCATACTTCACAATAAAGAGGTAGCTGGACATGGCTGGGGTGGGGGGGGCAGAGAGGAATGAACGCGTCACGTACAGATGAAACTTGCCCCGATGGGTTTAGTAAATATAAATACAAAATTAAATGACTATTTGTGTGTTTTCAGATACAGCCGACAGACGATCACAGCCTACCTCCAATGTTCTGCAGAATGATGGATCCGAATGCTGCCATCTTTCCCGGCCAGCCAAAGGCCCTCTCCCCCAGCTTCTCATAGATGAGGGATCCTGTACAGACAAATGAGAGAGGAGTGAACCCCCCCTGTTCATTCTGAATTTACAGTCCACATAGTTTAGCTACTTCGCTTGTATTTATTTGCCCCTTGACACGGTCAGAGTAGGGTTTGGACAAGCTTTTAATGTGGACATCTTTGGGATACCTTACCCCTGGTGTGTCTGATCATTTTAGAAAGACAGAAATTAAATAAAATTACCCAATAATCTAAATTTCCAAATTATCAAAAGGCACCATGCAGTAGTTATCAATTTTATAAGGAAAAAAAAAGAAGTAATAATGAACATTAAAGGCATCATTTCAATACTGGCTCTGATGTGAACAAAGTTCTGTGAAAAATGAAGGAAAAAAAAAGTTTTGAAGTTATGCTTACACATCGAAACGTGATGAACAGATAGGGGACAATTAATAATGTGGGACCTTAATACAAACATCATATCTGTATTTAGAAATAAGTTCAGAATATTCAGCTCAAAGACATTTTATTTGATTGATTTCATTTGGATGTGAAACTATTTAAAATGAGTTTTTCACCAGAAGCATGCGTGTTTTAATGCTGCTTGATTTAGAGCTCCTTTATATATAAATTATATATTTGGGTCGTTTTTTTTTCTGCAAGATGAAATGAAGTTAAATACCAACCTCCTTCTTTTGCCGTCACAAGCAGCAGATGCACAGAATATAAGGAGAGGATGGCCACAGCGACCAGGAGGACCCTGTAGAGATAAAACAGACAGTTGTGACAGCTATAACAGTAAACCTGTGTGTGTGTGTGTGTGTGTGTGTGTGTGTATGTGTGTGTGTGGAGGGGCGGGGATGGTGAAAAGGGGAAATCTGGACCGAATAGCATGGATGGAGAAAGAAAAATGAGCTTTGGTTGATGTGTGATTCAGTCACTGTTTTTTAAATTTATTTCTATTTCCTTATAAATAAGGAATAAAAAAAGCAGTCATGGAACTTTTCAGCCATGTGGTGGTGGGGGGTGGGGGTGGGGGCACCGTTTCCAGCTTTACCAGTTCAGCATAACGTCAATGCTACGTCAATGCGCCCATGCATTACATTCTGCAGGCGGTATACGACATGTCAGCGGAGCGACTGTGGAAGGACTGGGGGTAGAGTTACACTTTTACCAACTCTGGAATACACAGCTAAGGAGGGGGGCACAGCAGGGGAGAAGGTGACAGAAGGGTTTCAGATAGATGATGGTGGGGGTTCATTTGCTGGTGAACTGAAGTCCTGGGATGATGTTTCATTTAGGGACCACTTTGGTTTTGTTACAATTTAGCCGTAAACCAACAACATTAACATCAGTTTTAGGTGTAGCTGTGTGATAATTATCACACGACTGTGTTCTGAACAGTCTGAGGTTCAATTAAATTAACCTGCAGCATGTTACAGGTTAATGGACTGTGAACCCCCCCTCTCCCGGCATGAGGCGAGTAGTTAAAAGTCCAGTTTTGGTCTGTGGATGAACGCCGCCTTTTAAATATGGTGTCAAAAGGTTAAACCAGCTTTAGTTTTGAAAACACACAGTCATGTGCCTTTCGCTCAGCATCTGGTGCGACTGACTCATGTTTACACACACACACACACACACACACTCTGTATTTACGCACATTATCTGTCTGGAGGTGACATTTGGAACACCTCGAGGCTCATCGCGTCGTCTCTCTTATATAACTCTACTTTGAGACAGTTAGACTGAAGGACCCAAACAGATTGAGCCTCGATGAATGAAATGTCAAAAAAAAAATGTTGGGGGAATAAATACGTCGCTGAATCTAAAATGAAAGAGATACAGAAGAGAGAGAAATGTTTTTTTTGGATGACTGTGTGGTCTCTGTACGCAGTGGAACTTACGTAAAGAGAACGATACCGGTGTTGGCCATAGCGAAGGACAGACCCAGGATGCCGCTGCCCATGATGGCGTTGCTCAGGTTGAACACAGACATCCCAAAAGACGTGTGGCCGGGATGCTGCTCAGAGACGACACGAGAAAAAAAAAAAGAAAAGAGAGAAATGTGTATGAGGATCAGAACTGACACTAAAAACAGATAGTTAGTATTGTTGAAGGTTATGAGCTGTCCTCTGAACACCTTACTAACAGCATGCATGCTTTTCAATCTGCAGGATAGTTTCATTTCAAGAGTTTTTAATTGACTTGTGCATAAGCTTACATATTCCTCATGGTATTCCTCGTATTTCTTCTTCTTCATCAACCCATTCGTCAGAAATTTCTGGCTTTCTCCATCTTCGTTATCGTCAATAAACTGACTGTAGGACCAAAAACAATGAAAAGGATGAACACAGACCGACATAGCAGAGTCAGTTTCATATTTGATCCATAGTTTTATGAATCTAAATCACGTGGTGTCACTAACAGAGCTGCCGTCTGGTTTGTGTCAGGGACGTAGACCCCCGCAGGCTGCTGACCTGTCGATGGTGGCCTTTTCAGAGTCTATGGGCTCGGTGAAGCGGTCGTCCAGGCTGTCGGTGCTGTCATCATCAGCCTCCGTGCAGACTCTGCTCAGCTCCATGCGATCCACAGCCCCCGGCATAACGGCGTACAGCAGGAAGAAAGGTGAAGCTTCTCAGGGTCACAGGGTTCAAACAGTTCACCAGACGGAGATGTGCTTCTTCCTCAACCTCGGCTAGAAAGACGGGTGGAAAGAAGGAAATGTTCGATGAAGCATCTCAGTGACTGGGAAGTCTTTACGAACGTCTTGTGTCCACGTTATAAAGTTGAACTAAAATCACACAAGACGACTATTTCCTGTGGACACATTGTCTGGCTTTAACGGCCTCCATGAAGCCCCTTTGGCTTTGCTGAAGGACTTTTCAGAGTAAAACAGGACTCTCTGTCCTCCTAACCAGTCCAACCCATCTCCTGTAACAGAGGGACTCTTTGTTATGCTACCTTGAAGAGGGAAGCTGGGCGGTGATGCAACCTTGGCTCCGCAAAACAGGTTCGTCATCCTGTTAGCTTTACTACTAGTGCTTTAAGGTAAAATACAATATATGTGTTAAAATATAATATCTGACGAGGGTCTCTTCTGTCTCCAGGGTGTCCATGGATGACTGGAGTTCCATAAAGCTCAATAAAAGTTGGGGGATTAATTTGATCTATTATCAATCTAATATCTGAAGCTGAGTCAATGACAGCTACTTTAGTTTCACATGAAGTTTTGAACATCGCTCTGATGATTCTATAGATTTATATGAAGAGCCTCACCACATCAGACACACAAGCTTTACTTCCATGTCAACACGTGTGATAAATGTTACGCTTATAGAATGCATCCAAAGTGAGGAGTCTTCAAGTCTAAACGTATGTTTTTCTTAAGCAGCTTGGGTCAGACTGTTGTTGATTATTATGTTCTGTTCCGTTGATAGGGCGGTTGGTCACCAACAGTGTAAAGGCCCTGGCCGAAAGCATTTCAAGAGTTTTTTTGTTGAATTTGTGAGTATAAAAATAAATGAAAAAGTATCACCTGCAGTCTTTTGGTTTGCTCATTTCTGTCCCTCGTCAAACAAACTCATTGACACGCTGCAGCACTACAGCTTCATGTCAGTACAATCATCACAAAGCATTCACTGAGGTGAACAACTTGTGGAAAAAACCCACTGTGGAAATACATATTTTAAACCTGGCTAACAGCTGCTCTCAAATTACATTATAATGTAGTTTGGTTTTCATTATTTATCTAAATATTTACCTTTTGAAAGCTGTAAAGTGACCTAAAATGTATTTGTGAGGGATAAAAAAAACCCATCTTGGTTAAACTCATTATTCTAATGTGGCGTTAACGGATATATAAAATTCATTAGATTTTTCACTTAGGAGCAGCTCTACCAGTATTTAAAATTATGAACAAACACTTGTCCAGTCAACAAGAATTAAAATAAACAGACAGTTATTCTAACATGTCTTGAAGAAGGTTTTTGTCTTACTAATGGAAAAAAGAAGCTCTCATTCTATCATCACTGTTAGTTATCTTTTAAAGATAACTGCATTAAAACTGCCAATTCAAAAACCCAATGGTTGCTACTTAAGCAAGAGTTCCTACAAATGAAAAATGGTTCAGCCTCACAGTGTGTTAAGTATTTTTACAGTAAATATGGCTACAAAAAGTTTCCATTCAGAGACAAGGGCAACAGCTGAGCAGAATGTCAGAGGGGCTTTTAACTCCACCTTGACCCTAAACTGATCAGCCAAGCATTCATTTAAACAATGCTTTAATCACTGACACATAATGATAATGGTTCTGGTAATAATAATGGTAATTATCATAATCACCATTATAATAACTATAATAATCGTTTATAATAACTATAATAATCGTAATAAATCATTTTAGTGAATCAGTTCCAGTTTCATGGGTCTGGAAAGTGAGACCCAGTTAGTTAGGGTTAGGGTTCCCTCTGCTTTAAACACATCCGGTGAGCCGGTTTACCTGATATTTATCTCCAATAAACAACCAACGGATGAACAAAGTGTTTTTAAAAGATTTAAATCATGATATCTTTGAGCCAAGTCAGATTAAGCAGCTGTGTTACCATCAACACCCGCATCACACACGTCAGTAAACCCAGTCTCTCCGTGTCGCTCTCTGCTAAATGGCGAAAGAGAGACGGACGACGGTCTTCGCTGCCAAGGGGGATCAACCTGTCCAACCTGATTAACCTCACACGCTGACAACATAGTTACAATTAACTTAATGACAGTGAAAGACATTCCTCTGCAGGAAACTTCATTTGTTAAAACTGAAATTGAAGAACTGGATTTCTTCAAGACAAAAGTAGAAACATTTGAGCGGTGGATAAAACCAGGCAAACACACAGAATGCTAACTAACAGCTTTTTCCAACATATAACAATAACCGGTTGACACGCATGTGATGATGATCTGCAGATTTTTTTTTTGTGATTACACAAACATAAGTAACTATTTTTCCTTTATCTCACAACAAAGCTTTTAAATTGTAGAAGCGCTCCGTGGTGCAAAACTCATTTCATATCCGTTAGTTTGAGTCTTCACTTTGCACGCATGGTGAATTGTGCAAACAGGAAAACTTACCTAAAGTATTAGATTACGTAAAAAAAAATGTAAACACTAAACTACACACTACTAAAACACAATGTCTCAAAACTAGGTTGCAAATATTGATAAGCTTCTGTGGCTGAATTAGTTAATTTTTCTATTGATCTTCATTTAATATGTTTTTCAGTACAACCAATTCATGTAAAGGTCACATAGAAAACAAGAATATAAAAAAAAATACATGTAGACACGGAGGGCCACACCTCTGCTTCTTGTTTGGAGCCCTGAATGATGAAGAATGATTAAGAACAAGAACACTAAATGTTATCTCGAGTATTCCATCTTATCTTTTTAGCTTATTATGATTTCTTGGTGGTTTGAATGTAAGGAGAATGAGCAGATCCTTTCCTCTGCAGGAACCTAAAGTTGACTCCCATACCCTCCACTCAAACGAACTCTTGCATCAGCCGCCACCTGAGACTCAGTTCCCCCCACTGAAGCACCGCTGCACATTTCATGTTAGAAAAGCAAAGGTGGTCATACTCACTTAAAGCAAAGGCTCCTTTACGAAATGTTCCTTTATTCTCTCTCTGACTGATTTTTATATAACCCTGAATGTAGACGAGCTGATGTGTGTGAAGCTGCAGCCCTTTTTCTAACTCAGGTGAGAAAATATACTATAAAAAGGGAGGGGGAGGGCCTCTCATGACCAATGAGGACAGACAGGCTTTAGCCAGACTCCTCCTTCTCTGAGCACTCTTTCAACACACACGCACGCACGCACGCACACACACACACACACACACACACACACACACACATCTGCTTCCACAATAAACATGTTTAAACTCTTTCATTCAAACATAGAATCTGAGCGCAAAAGGAAAAAGAACCGATCAATCGATCTTCTGAACATTCGCCACAAAACATGTTAAAGGGCTTCAACCAGTGATGTTGAAAATCCCAGGGCCCTTCCAACATGTGATCACATGATACATACCACATGACCGTGACATCCCAGTGGACGCTATGGAGAGCTGCTGTCGCATCACGAATGGTCTGAAGACTTGATCTCGCAAAAGTTGACACGATCATCCTAAACTCAGGATACTTAACTAAATGGAACACTTACACTAACTTCTGAGAATATTCCCTAAGAATCAATTATTTACACTATGGAGACTTGACTTTGGAAGTTCGAGAAACCAAAAGGACTGGAGAGGGTGTATGTCGTTTGTACAGGATGTCTCCACGTGGGCAGTATGCAGACACGTAAGGAAAAGCAGAAACGTCCCATGTTTCAAACGGCGGACTCTACCTCATTTGTACTCACAAAGACACACAGAAAACTGTTTGCACAAGCACCCCACCCCCATCCACACTCCCTTTCATGACACCACTCCCCCCAGACACACACACACACACTCACTCACAGATGCCCAACAGCATAGCAGGCAACTATTAGTGGTTTCTGAGTAGGCCGTGTCACTGAAGACCAATCAGAGGACAGTTTGGGTGATATCGCTGCGCCCAAGGTCATGATCATGTCAAAGATGAGATCTTATCTCTGGCGGCGGTATGTGAGGAACAAACAAAAACACTGGTTTTTCCTTCACTCAGCTTCAGCTCTGTACGGGGTGCAACTTAGAAACTGAAGCGAATGTCCAGTTCCCATTGAGATCAAAAAGAAACCATTAATCTGTTCTCATGTCTGCATGGATTCTCTCCAAAAACATGATCACTGATCACTGAGTGGTTTCATGTGGCCCTATGAGGGGCTGGCGACGCATTCGGGGTTGTACCCTGCCTCTCGTTCATCGTCAGCTGGGATGGGCTCCAGCTGAAGCGAAAAACGCGACTGAAGATGAGACAATTACGGTCATCTCGTCTTCAAGAAAAGGGAATAACTGATTCCATGTTAATTATAAAGCCGGTGACACAGCCGAAATCTAAAAGTGACTTATCTGTGCTTCATAGGTGTAAAATGTCGTGTTTGAGCTCCACACTGACTGCATGTTCTTTAACCTGCAGGTATCAAACATCCTGTTTTGGAAATGTTCAGAACAACAACAGAAGCGGACGTGCATCGTGTGAAAGTCACTTCAGTGATGAGCGCAGCGGTGACGTCAGGTGGTGACGTAAGACTACGGAGACTGACATTCATGTTGAAGGGGTGAATAACCTCCAGTCTTCAGACCAAAACACCTGTCATATGACACCATGGACTATAACCTATAGCGCCCCCCACACACATCACCACCAGCCTCTTTCACTATTGTGCAGCTGGACATCACAACAACTCTGTCAGTGATTGTTTGGAGCCGGAATCTGAAGAGTTCTAAATTAAGGCAGCGCCTCTCAGTCCAGTGTGATCGACTGCAAATACCAACCAGTGTGCAGGACCAATCACAAGCCAGACCCAATGTCAAACATTACACAGAAAACACAGCTTGTTCTTGCATTATGTAATGAATGGTGCAAATATTTATTTTTATAATAATAGTACTAATAATAATAACAATAATAATACTATAATATAAACCTTAAGAACTCTTAGGAAGTCAAGTAGCCTCCTCAGGAATTTCACAAGTCCAGCAGAGATAGTCCAGCACAAATATTTCTGTCCTGTGTCACGCGCTTGCATGTATGTGGCAGTTTTTTTTATGTGACATAGATCACACTATGTCATGTGCTTTGCGTTGCATCATACAGAAGGAATGTACCCTACGCTTGTCACTTCTCCTTTACAGAGGAACCTGGGGGTCTTTGTATGTGGACCCCAAGGATCATTATGACAATAGACTTACTTTTATTAGAAGTTCACTGAATTTAATAAATGTGAAGTCAAGAACAAATATATATTTGCCTCACAGGAAAAAGGTTCCAGGTTCACTTCCTGGTGTACCCCGCCTCTCGCCTGTGGTCAGCTGTAATAGCCTCCAGCGTCACCTGTCAATTAAAACATGGAAAAAGCTGCGATGGATGGATGGATGATGGATGGATGGTTTCTATAGGTTCGCATTCTGACTGCTGGCCTCACACTAATACTCCTTGACTCACACTGGCTCAGTCACACAAACAAACACGAGTCACAGGAGCTGCAAATTGGAAACTCAATCCTCCGCTGCCAGCCACAAATGAAGGTAACAAAAACGGTTTGGAATCCCAAACGTAGATGTGATCGGGAAATGGAAGTCTGGTGATTCATTCTTGACATAATCAGCCTGCCTCTCTGACTGCTGCAAACAGTTTTCAAAATATCAAAAACTCATTCAGGAATAAAACAGCTTTGGTTTAGTCGTAACTCAAGTGATCATTTTTGTGTGAGTCTGTTGTCGTGTGACTGACTAAACCTGACTCTTCCAATCATAGTCATGCCACATGGTTATGCTAATGAAACACAGCAAGTTAAAAACAGGACTACAGCTGGTTGTATCAGATTTGGAGGCTACTATCATGAAAAAGGTACAGCATATCACACAACTGATGGTCACACACAACTGTGCTTTACCGAGAGCAAAAGATCCTCCAGATGATCCAGTCTGTGCTTCCAATTGGGGGGAGTTCACGGCCCACGGCATGCTGGGACAAGTTCCTCTGACCTTTCTATTACACTCTCCACACATGTGGGCTACAAGCCACCAGCAGGGCTCACTATAGTGGGATGAAGTTGAAGAGTTTACAGATTTCTCATAGATTTTCTTCTTATTACATTTAACCTTGAATTAGCTCATCCAGAAATGTACTAAATCTCAAACGGCAATGGTTCTGAAACGCCAATCCGTTATAAATCCATAAGCTAATATTCCACTGCACATATATCATTACCATAAATGTCATATGGAGTTTTAGGGCCTCACAGTTTATTCCCTGTGGGAAATAAACGCCTTCCTTTCAAATTTATGTATCTTATGGACTTTATTAATGCCCAAGTGGGTAAATTGGGTTAAAGTGGGGTCATGTTAGTAAATCTTGCATGTGGTTTTATATGTGTCTGACTACAGTATGTTCACTCATGTCCTTATGTAATCAGACAGGAATTATGGTTTCCGCAGAGTGATGGGTTTTAAACAGCAGTTGTCAGGGTTCATGGAGAATCATGGCAAAAGGTTTGCTAACGTGAATGCACTTATTAGAAATGTTTGGAAGAGTAACACAGAAGAAAACTGAATTAATCTGAATTAAATCTATGTAAAAGGAATTTAAAGAACGAGGATTTTGAGGAAATCTTACAATTTATTTGAAGTTTTAGCAGTGGGGGGATACATAATGATGTTGACATTTATGGATTCTCCATATTTACATGTGCTTAAACTACAAATTAGGTGGGAGTGTTTTGTAGAATATAAATTTCTTTTGTTAACTTTAAAAAAAAAAAAATCCAGACAGAACATGTGACCCAAGTATCTGAAAAGCTGCCAGATCTTAAATGTTGACCTGTCACTCAAACCAATTAGAAATAGATTCTGGCTCTGCATAGACAGCTTCAATTTATCCAAGTTAGATGAACTTCTCTATAGGAGAACAAACATGTGACTAATTTCACCTGATATATGTAACACTTGTCCCAAGGTAACGCCCTATCGGCATTACCTACGAGTGTCCTTGTGAGTGTATCTGCTCTCGCAGCACCCCCCCCAGTTCATCTTATCAGTTATTATTGATCTGCATGTTGTAATAATGATGGTGGCCACTTGCTTTCCACAAAAAAGAAAAAAAAAAGAAAAAGAGAAAAGCTCACACTGAGGTTTTTGACCTTGCTCTTAGCTGAAGGTCACATTAAGTCTCTGGGGAGAAGGAGATTTGTTTTTTTAACATATATTTTAAGTTGTTGTTTTGTCCTTTGTACAGAGATTTCATTGGGCGTCACGGATGATGATTACTCATTCAGCAAGACACCTTGTTTTGATGAATGAGTAATAATCATCCTGGAAACTATTTCTTGGTTTCCCTGATTTTCCAAAGTTGAAAACTGGCCAACGTAAACAGACACTCTGAACAGAACATTACATCAAGGCTACAAGAGAACCACAGATAGAAAAGAGTCAAGGCCTGAACTTTTGTAGCTTCTTATTGAAACATTAATTTTATTCTCATAATATCATCGTGAAGAAGAAGAATGCAAATAGTGACGGGCAGAGCGGCAGAGAGCCAACGAGCACCCAATGACGGGACGGTGTTTTGCTCAAGGGCACCTCGGCAGGGCTCAGGAGGTGAACTGGCACCTTTCTACTGCAAGTTGCACCATTATTATGAGATAATGAGCCTTCAATAAATCAAAAACTTGTAGCTTGTTTTTGTCTACGTGCTCAAATCTGGCAAAACGTTATGATTAGGGAACGTCTTCATTTTGAAGAAGAGTGACGTCGTTCCTTATATAACCTGCAATCACTACAGAAAATGTGTGCCTATACTTAATTGTGAAACTACCTGGACTAACCATCTGAGGATTATAATTATCGCCGACGTTTCTCTCAAATTCCAACCTTAAATAATTGTTTCATAATTCTTTCTATCGATTCTAACCTTTTCATTTCTTTTGTAAACGTGTGTAGAATCACACCATTTTTTGGCTTCCTCCCACAGGTGTGAGTGTGAGCTTGAGTGTGTGTCTGTCTTTCTGTGTTTCGCTGCATTGAACTGGCAACCTATCCAGGGTGTACCCCTCTTCTCACCCATAGTTAGCTGGGATGGACTCTAGGGGTAACCTGTGATACAGATTAGCAGCTGAAGACGAGATTACAATCGTCTCGTTTTCAAGAAGGTGAATGAATGGATGTTACACCATCACTTCTTCCTCTTATGTAAGGAGGAACTTAGAGGGCGGTGGGGGGTACACGGTCACTCTATGGCGACTGGGTATTATTAGCAGTCAAGAGAGGAATGAAGGAAACTGGAGTCGCCACTTAAATATGACTTACTTCTCCTGGTTGGATTGATTTACAGTATTTTCTGCACTTTAAGGCGCCCCTAAAAGTCTTTAATTTTCTCAAAAAACAACAGTGCGCCTTATAATCCAAGTGCGCCTTAAATATGAAAATGTTTTTAAAATAAGCACTTCATTAAGGTGCGCCTTATAGTATAGAACAGAGCAAACGTCTGTTAAATGTCCTTAAAGTCACCTGAGCTAATGATTTTAATCTCATGTGCTGATCTTGTCGAACAATACCATTATCTTTTATGTGTAAGTCATTATCTGTCCCCATACTGTTTCTGTTTCCAGAGGCGTTTCCCAGTGTGTGGTTCCACTGGGACATTCAGGTTTGTCAGGTATTCATTACATTAAAATAAGAAGCCAAATGTGGTTTAGCTGCTTTACACTAACACACCAAGAGGCAAAAGACAGATTAAAAATATTTAGCTAAATGATCTCTTCTAAAATCTTCAGGAAGTAATCAGATCCCATTAATCTATCATTTTCAGATCACTTTAATCTACATAGGAAAAAAAATATGTGATGATGAGTTTGAGACCAAGGTCAATGTAAACTCATACCCAGGACACTTCACCTCTTCAGGAACAGTTAGAGACTCTTGGTTTGATCAGAATCAGACATTAAGGAGATTGTGTGTGGTGGTTATTTCCTGATTTGAATCTGAGCCTCACGAGAAAAAGACTAACATTCATTTTAAAAATACACACGTCCATACACTCATCATCAGTAACCCGCTTCTTTTGCTGTCGCGGGGGGTTGCTGGAGCCTATCCCAGTGCACTTGAGGCGTGAGGCAGGGTACACTCCAGGCACGACGCCAATCTGGATTTTAAAAATAGCTCGTTTATATTTAGAAGAAATGAGAGAAACACTTCTGGATGTGGCTTTCCTATGGGGATTATTTAACCGTGTGATCACACCGATCACAATGGGTTCATACTGAAGCGTGGCCCGATGTAGATGAATCCAGAGACCGGTCGCCGTGCCAACACACAAAGAAACACCTCCACTGATCATGACGCAGTTGTCTTGGCTGCTATAACACAATAACTACAATCTACTGCGTATATACCGAAAACAGCACCAGATACCACTTATGTGATGATTCTTAATGATTATCTTTAATCACTGGATGCTGCGATTGGAGAGAAAGTCAGGACAATAGAAATGGTGTTTTTGAATAAACCAGGGAGTCATTTTAACTTTGTTGTCAGTAGCAATTATCGGTTATAAAAAGTTTTGGCCGGTGAACTAAGCGTTCCAGCAGCTGTGTCGGCAAACATCCCTTTCACCGCGTGGAGAGCCAGGGAGAATAAAGGAATGTCTCTGCTTGGATCTCCTCTCAAATGACGCGTAGACGCTCAGGACTGATTGTCGTCTCGTCTTTCAGGTCAAATCAGTAGCTTCTCACTTCGTCTCACTACCAACGTCTCTGTTTTAGAAACTTCCAAAAGTTTCTCCGCTTTGTGACTCTCTCCCTGTCTCTTTGTGTTAAAAAGATATCCGCCTGGTCAGTCCTTCAACCCCCATCTGCCCCAGAGGGGTAAGACCCACCACCAACAACCCCTGAGGGGGAGAGAGAATCCACCACCCTTTTCTGTTCCAGCATGGTCGTCAGACGTCAGTTCCCTCACCAGGAGCATTAGTAACGCCACCGAGGTGAAACTACTGATAGAATTTGAAAAAAAGTGTACATTTACCTGTAGGTCAAGCCTACTGAAGAGATGCATTATGGGAAAGAGAGGAATATAAATAATAGTTTCTCTTCTGCTAAACTCACATTAAAACCTTCTATCGCTTCATTTCTTTTAGAGCACATTTGTTCAGTTGTGTGAATGCAAACATAACACCAACACCATTACACACACACACACACACACACACACACACACACACACACACACACACACACACACACACACACACACTTGGTTATCATTATTTAAGCAGTTGAAGATGGATGGATGAATGAATAAATTATTAATAAGGAGGATGGATATTACTGGCCACTTCTTTCTCTGATGTGAGGAAGCACTTAAGGGATGGGGGGGGGGTACACTGTCACTTTGTGGCGACGGGGTATTTATAGCAGTCAAGAGAGGAATGAAAGAAACTGAAGTCACAACTTAAATATGTCTTAGTTCTCCTGGCTGGATTTAGTGTTTGTGTTCATTTAAAGCAGCAGCTCCTCTGTTTAAATGCTTCACTTTAAGAACAGAAATTATTGGTGCAAAAAAAAAGGAGCAAACAGCTGCTAAAAGTCCTTAATGTCACATGAATTTTTTTTTAAGTATCTTGTTGAACAATGCAATTATTTTGTACGCGTAAGTCATTCTGGTGTGGTGTCAAATAATAACTCGTAGGTGTTAATTATCAGAGCTGTCTGTGTCCAGAGGCGTTTCTAGTGTGTGATAGAGGGCAGTGTGTGGTTCCACTGGGACAGTCGGGTTTGTCAGGTGTTCATTACGTTAACAGAGGAAGCAAATTATTGGTTTAGTCGCTCTACACCAAACACACCCTGGAGCAAACAGGAGATTTTTAAAAATAGCTCATTTATGTTTAGAAGAAATGAGAGAAGCTCTCATGAGATCTCCTGTGGGATCATCCTGCGGGGATAGCTGTCAGCTCATCTAACCATATGGTGATTCCTGTCATGGGTTCATGCTGGAGTGGAAAAGTTTGTTAACTCACAGACAGGATTTACTCCATCTAGGCAGCGATGTGCAAACTATTTGATATTTCCCCTCTAACCTATTTAGTTTCATTTCTGACTGGAGGAGGAATCAAACTGATGTCAATAAGAGAGGGAGAAACCTGACTGAGCTTCAGTTGTGTTAAATTAAATCAAGTTTAAGTTAGTTTAGTTAATCAGAGCGTGGCAGCAGTTTGAGGTCATGTCATCAGAGGTTTACTAGTCCTCAGTGTGCCCCCCCCCCAGACCTAATTCAGCATTCTTCTGCCTGCTGGTTACGTAAAGACAGGATCCACGCTGTGCGTTTAGACACGGTTCTCCTCTACTGAATAAAAATAGCGCGCCAGAATTATGGGGTTTGGTGTATATTTGTACTTTGTGAGATGGATATGCGCCGGGAGCAGACTGAATGATGCAATCTGGGGGGAAATTTTTAAAAAAAAAAAATAGTCGCCTTTGTGTTCCCTCCCAGTCAACTCAAGAAAGACGCACAGCAAAACGCGCAAAAACACAACAGGCGAGTTTGAGTATGTTGAGACTTCAGGAAAAAAACGCGTCATTTGGAGGGAAATTCAGTCGCTACCAACCAAAGTTTGAGAGTCTTAGATAAAATGAAGACGCGTTTGGAGCTTTCTAATAATGACTTAAGACAACACCCTGCAGGAAGCGCTCCACGCTGCTGCTCCTCACAACACGCAAGTAACAGTTTATATGTCAAATAATCACTGGAAAGTATTTTAAAAGTAGTAAACTCATGCACAAGAAAGCATTGCATTCATGTAATTATGTTGGAACAATCATTAAATCATTATAATCTTTTGCATTACAATTAAATAATTATAAATTAAAGTTAAACTGGATCAAGAGAATTTAAATCACATACAGGTTAGAATAAAAGGGAGAAAAAAAAAACTAAGGAAGACATTTGTAAACGCTTACCTATAATGTTTCAGAGTCGGACAGCTGTCTGAGACGGAGGAGGAGGCGCACTAGTGAGGACAGCGTTTGGAGACCCTTCCCATTTAACCAGTAAGGAGTCTGAGTGGAAATTTCCATCTGCCATGTGATGAGGGCAACTCCTGAGGCGTTTCAGCGCCAAAGCCCTGCTGGTGGGGTCCGCATTCCTTGTTGGTCACCCCCCTACTAGGTAATGTTTGACGATTGTCTCAAATTAACGCACTGACTGGTGGGGGTTAACGCGGTCAAATGTTTTCCTTCAGTAAACCGAAAATATAATGATTAGAAATAATATAATGGCTATTTACATTCTATACAGGGCCAGCTTTGTGTTTGCGCAACAAGTCAGACCAAATAAAAAGGTGTATTTAATGATTGTGGCCCTTTACTGATGGGATCCTTTGTTTACATTCTGCAGGGCCACGTTGTAGAAGAAAAAAGGAGCGCAAAGCCAGACTTAAAGGGAAAGTGTGAGTAAAACACAGGGAGGTGGGAGGAAGTGTGGAATTAAGTTAAGTGGCGACAAAAACGTTTGCGATTTCCTGATTGCAGCTATTTTAACGTGGGAATTTGTTGTTTAGTATTTATTTATTGTTTGTGACGTCAGTCTAAACTGAAGTGAGTTGTGCATGTTAGAGGTGAAATAAATAAATGAGAATATGATCAGCAGCTACATAAATATTGGAAACAGGGATGCAATGTCAGTCTGAACCCCATAAATGAAAAAAAAAAAACAAAGATAGATGAAAACGAAACCTCCAATAATTAGGATAAACTATAAGGACTCATATAATGCAGGAGAAACATGTGGGTCTGCACCTTAATTCTGATCCTCAGCCATTCTGGGGGAAATTTTTTGTGCAGAAAGTAACTGAAATGTGAATCCTTACAGAAGAGAGAGACTATACTGTATTATGAGTGTGCACTCAGAGGCAAGGTCTCATTTAAACACGTGGAACAGGGTGATTTCTCCTCAGATTGCTGTCTGTCCAATCATTGATGTGTTTCTTACAGAGCCTTGTTTCTGTTCTTTAGCCTCTGATGCAAAAGCGCCTGAAGAAACAGCGACAGGAATTCATGAAGACCTCCTAAATTTTCATATATTTCTATCGTGGCAACCCTGTGAGCTGAACAGTCAGACACATGTTCAGTAATACTGTCAGGACGGCGTCTGTCTGCAGCCTGTCTTCACCTGTTCGGCCAAACATTACACCTGATTTCAAGTGAATGTTTCTAAATACGAGCTTTCATCAACTGTAGAGCTATTTTAAGTTATATTAGTATTTGTGTATCGTCACTGTCAACAGGTTCAAAACGTTCTGATAGCTGATATTGTTCTTTGTGTAATGCAGACAGCCAGAGATATGGTCCAATGATGGAAAGTCTGTATCTGAAACAAACAGATCTGAATGAGGTCCTCTCGTCCTGCATCCAGAGGACTTAACATCCCAGTCGTTACAGGGGTGGACTGTGTAAGGTATTTGATACTGTTCCATTAGAGCACGGTTTGACCCTCTTCACGTCAATAAGGACACGCTGATCGTGTTATTTTAGTACCATTAGGACAGAGAGCAGAGTGTTCATTTCTTCTGACTCTTTACAGATATGAACTCCTTTTCTCTGCAGTACATACAGTATTTTCTGCCCTATAAGGCGCACTGGACTATAAGGCGCAATGTCGGCTTTTGAGAAAATTAAAGGCTTTTAGGTGTGCCTAATAGTGCGGAAAACACTGGAAATAATGAACATGTCATTCCTGCACATGTAGTTAATGTTAACTGCTTGAAATAAAGCAGTTTGTGTTTGACTTGACTGTTTGTTTTTCACGGGGATTTTTGAGTGTTGCAAGTCAACCCTTTGTTAAAAAACACTTTTATTAAAAAACATTTCTAGTGAAGAACGTGGCCATGTAGACATTGTTGGTGGTGTTCTCAGGAGTAACACGACTTGTGGAGATCTTTGTCTCGTCATCTCATCTCATCTGCTGGTGATGAATAATATTATTTATATGAACAACTGTTTCAATTAACCCAACGGCTGTCGTTTTGGAGCAGCAGCTGGAACCCAGAGTGAATTTCTTCTTGCTGATCCAACAGACATCCAGCAGTTCAGCAACATGCCTCATAGCCAAACCTTGTGCAGCACATTTAACTTAAATTTAGTCTGGCTTTCTGATGAAAAATAAACTAGAGTATAGTGACCAAATTCAAAAAATAGAAAGAGGCAAGAATAGAGAATAAATATATAGGTGCATTGTAATCAGAGGACCAATCGGCTGCTTGTAATGCACCATTGTGATCCATGGTGAGCAGGAAAGTCGTCTTTTCCATTCATTATTTGATTTTTTAGCATGGTCAATCCTACAAAAGAAGTAATATATGAATAGAAATGCATGGAAGAAGTTAAAAGACCCATCAGCTAATATAGGAAAGTGTCCCATCCCATCAATGATTAATAAGAGTCTCTGATTATCCTCATGTGACCCTAAATCACAAGTGTCTAACTATCATCTGAATGTCATCTGTTATACAAAAGTCAGAATCTCTTCCAATCACAAATGCAGTTGGATGGATGGGTTTCATGTTGACATAAAAAGCAAGTTTCTCTTTTCTGAAGGAGAATAATCTTAATGTAAATGTTATTGTAGCAGACAAACAGTTAATAATGTTAACAAAAGCTATAAAGTTTCTGCATCTGGCAGTCTTCTGTGTGTCATATGGTCTCAAAATGATCAGAGACGTTGAATTTCCAATTATAACAAGGTAAATCCATCAGTTATACAGTCAACAGGTTGTCTCCAGATTAAACCAGATGACATCCAAACGCTGCGTTTTGGTTTGTTTCAATCTCAAATATTTTACTCCAAATTGATCATCTTAAAAAAACCCAACAACAACAACAACAGTGCAAGCACATGCCTCATAAAACGAAACAAAAAAACGGATGGTTGTCTGAGTTAACTAGAAAATTGCTCTCTGCGTGTGACTAATTCTCAGACAGGATTAACTGAGGTAGCGTGTCCATTTTGGAGACAAGCAGACAGTGACAATCATATGATCTCCTCCTGCTCTCAGTGGTGGAGGTCAGTGAAAAAAATCTCTCTTTAAAGTTAAATATTTACGTGTGATGTTCTCACATCCACAGTGAACAGACCTTCAGAGTTTGCTTCTTAAATGATCTTCAGGCTGAGAGGGTCTGAGAAACCAGTTCCTTCAATGGAAACCTCATCAGATATTTATAATAAAACACATTCAGCAGTCAAAACACAACTTTTATTTTATATTTTCTTTTTTTAAAGTCTATTTGAAATGAAAGAGTTGCCTGCTATTAATAAATTGCAACAGAATTAATTCATAAATCAGAGATTTTCTTTTTTAGTATTGTACTTAGGGCTTTGTCTGCACAACCAGATTGATGTAGAAACACTAAGATTATGTACAGTTTGACTCAAATAATTATGTTTGATAAACTGCTTTACCTCCAAACTGGAATAATGGTGATTAATTCACAAAATTTTATTGTCTCTCCACTGAATTGACCCAAAGGGGTGAAGATGCCTATCGTTAAAGTCTTCCTTTTCCTCCATTTTAACCCTTTAACCTGTCAATAAGATAATGGAATCAATGAACTTACATGATGATGAGTGACTTAATAGTTTTCATCAAATTCATCTAATGATTTTTTGTTCTTTTCTCCATTCAACTTCACTTTTGGGCAGTGGTGTGAACTTATAGCAAACACCTGGTAGTGCTCAGTAAAAGCCGGCCTTTCCGCAGAAAACTGAAGGTCGACTTTGCAGGTCAGATGTGAGTGAACCTGTCCTGCCTGCGCTGGTCAAACAGTGTAGAACCTGAGCGTCTGGATGTGTACGTACTGCTGACAAATAGAGGTTGCGTAAACGTCTGTCATACTTTTTGATCAAACTCGTTAAACATTACATTGTTATGTAACTCAGATGACACAATGTGCTAAGCAAATTCTTTTTCTTGTTCATGTGATTCTTTGGAGAACTGGACTTTGCTGGACCTGAACTGGGGAGGGATGCTTCAGGAGCTCCTACCATCGTGTGAGAAAAGAAATGAACGGAGCGACGGCCTCCTGTGTGCTGAATTGTATCATCTGTGCTTTGCTCTGGTTTCATGAAGAGCAGCACAGGAGGGTGATGCTGAGACCCAGCGTACATGTTTTTGTCCTATCCAACATCTGTGTGCTTGATCGGAAGTCAGACGTGTCAGAGGAGAGACCCTCACAAAGACCTTTCACCTCAAACAGTCACGTCTGGATTATTATTGGATCTGCACCCCGCTGGACTCCGTCAAAGGCATCAACAACCACATCTCACATCATCAACATCTGATCGGTTTTGTTTTTTTTGCGTCACCTGGACATAAAGTCCTGTGGTTCACCAGAGTTCAGGTGACTGAAGAGGAAATGTTGAAAAATCTCTGTCGCATTGCTGTGGAAAGAATTCTTTTTCCATTCTGTAAGGGAATGTTTAGGAAACAAACATGGGTGAAAACAGATCTTTCAGTGATGATTCTGACTCTGTGACGTTTGTGTCAAGCAGACTTTGCTGTGTGCTACTAATAGAATTGTCTCTTCTTCTTCTTCATCCATTTCATTTCACTACCCCGTTTTTAAGTCTTTACCTACAAAAAAAACACTTCTGCAGTCGGTCAGTGTGGCCCCAGGCTCAGGATTTGGTGTGAATAGATGTGAAATCCTGAGAACGCAGGAGAAAATGCTAATAATTCTTGACCTGAAGGAAATTCTTGGACCGTGACCCAGAGCTAGAAGTCTCAACTCAGACATTCCTTCAGGTTAGGAAAGAACCTCACATTTTCCATTAGTGGCTTATTTAACAAATAAATCCTATGTAAAGTATTTACCGCACTATAAGACGCACCTAACAGCCTTTAATGTTCTCAAAAACCTACAGTGCGCCTTATATATTACTTTTTTTTTAATTGATGGTGCACCTTATAATCCAGTGGTCCTCATAGTGCGGAAAATACTGTATATTTAAAATTATATTTGCTGTGAAATCGCTGCTTGCTATTTACAGCTACTGACGATTTAATGCTATCACAGCAAACCTAAATACAAATTGTGTGTAAAAATCACATCAGTCTGATCTTGAGCCATTCTGGGGGACGTTTTTGTCCAACGTGTAACAGAAATGTGAATCCTCACTACAGAAGAGAAGAACTTTGTTATAAGTGAGCACTCAGAGGCTACGTCTAATGCGCTTAGAATGAAAAAGACAAACGCAGATAGACTGAGATGTTAAGTAATTTGTTGGACATCAAGTTTTAAAAAAAAAAAGTATAATTTTGTCTTTTTTTAATCACATGTTTGACTTTAGGTGTTGAATAAAGAAAAAAACAAGTTTTCTTGTAAAAAATTTTTCTTGCTGTCTTTTGGCTGCTGGAGCTCGAGTCTCCCTTCATGCAGTTGAAATGAGGATACGTAAAAGGATAATGAAATTCATTCATTCACACGTGCATGCATGTGCACCTCATGGAACTGAACCCGTGGCCTTGTTACCAGAAATAATCACCGACGACGAGCAGTGTGCGAACAAGTGTTATCGCCGTTCCAATGATAACCGACAGGAGGAAACAATTCCTCCCTATCTCCGCAGCGTTAAACTGAGGGGTGTTTGCCAACATTCAGCCTGGATTATTGACACCGTTGACCTCAGATGAGTGTGTTTGTCTCAACACATCAGTCTGGAGGAATTTATTCAGCTTTTCTTCACCAGGACGTCCCAACCAACCCGTTTCTGTGGTTCTGTGTCAGATTTAAAGCCTTCAACTCAGAGTTTGTGATCATGATTAATTAGTGAGTTCCTCTGTGTGAATCCTCCAGGGGCCCCTTGTGCACCCCTCATGACAGAACAACACAATACTGAAAGGCCTCATCATTTCCCTGATTCTTCCACTTCTTTGCTCTGACCATTAATTTCAGAGTCTTGTTACATAAGTCATTACGCAACTTGTTTGTCCTTTGTCTGCTATTGTTTCCCTGTTCCCTAACGGGTCTGGGGGCAGGTTTGTGAGTGGATGAGGCCTCTGAAAGGAGCCCAACACTCCTCTGCATCAAACCCACACAGGCGGTCAGCTTCCTGTCTCCAGGCACGTCCCAAAAGGTTTGGAGGAAACAGGAACACGTGGCGATTGTTGCACAGTTCGGATCACTGGCAATAGAAGTCATTCATTCATTTATTCATTCATTCATTGATCCGCTGTGGTTGGGAGCTGGAGCCTATCACAGCTGACTGAGGGCGTGAGGCACCAATGCACTACTGTGGCAATATTATTCACTTTGCTATTCGTTGGATTACTTTTTTTGGGGGGGGGGGGGGGGGGGGAGAAGGAATGAATTACACACCAATCTGGAATAACACTTTCTCCTGGGTGGGTTGTGAAAGAAATCAGCTGCTCAAACAAAAACATGTGTCGTGTCACAGTAACACAGATGAGAAACTGAAGCACACGTTTGGTTTTCTTTTTGTTCCATTCATGAAATACTGCATTTAGTTGTAACGTGAACTACTTTGGCCTTCGTACCACCAAAATAAAACTTCTTAGTCGGGTTTCTCAGTAGAGATCCATTAATATCCACCAACTGCTGAAGGAATATGCGTTCTCTTAGGAGTTGGTAACTGTGTGCTCGTGCAGCAGACAACAGGTAACTATAACAGCTTTAAACTGAGGGAAGTCGTGTCGGTGACATCTGCTGCAAAAGCCATCTGTAATAAGATAACATTAAAGCTCAGCATCTGTCCACCAGACACAGGAACCAGTAAAATCTATGTTAATCTACGTTAATCTTGGTTTTTGTGTGTTGTTGCACATTCTTCTTTATGAAAAGTGTTTAACGTCTCCTGAATGACAAGATCAGCTTCAGTTCTTGGAATGTCAGATCCGGCTTTGCAGAGTTTGCGTGGAAAGGAGACAGAAATACGTCAGGCCTGTGGAGACACTGATCAGACAAGGCCACCCGGCTCCAGATACGCCGTCACACAACGTGACCACGTCTTCATCATCAAACATGTCGATGAGATGAATCTGTGGACGGCTGCCAAAACAAATCTGATCTGAGAAAGCCTTGACTTGAGCAGTTAGCAAACATTGGCACACATTTACACATTTAACCCTCCAGGTCCAATGTTCACTCTATTCCTTATTTGTCCTGACTGACGTCTAGGAACAAGGTCTGTCTCTTCATCTTCATCTGGGTTTTCATTAGAAGCAGAAGATGAGTCAGAATCAGAACCCTTAAAGTTAGAAAAATTAGTTAATGCTTGACTGAAGTCTGGTCAGGGTGAAAAAAAAAGTATAATCAAATAAATAACAATAGAAGTTAAAATCTGGTCAAAAATACCCAAACTTTACTCCACGTGTTTATCCCTTAATAACACCTATAATATAAAGAAACACAGTAAATGCATTTAAGTCTGTTGTTTAAGTCTGTTTCATCTGACTTAATTCCACCCACAGCAAAAACACAAATACAAACAGCTAAAGCTGTCCTAACTCCAGCAGAGGGTTGTGCATGCATTTCCAGGTATTTATGGCCTTTACTTCCTCAGTATGTGGAAACAGGCTTTTGTCTGGTTGTTAAAGGGGGGGGCGGGGGGTTGGGCAGACCAAAAGAAATCCTTGAGGGAAAATGTTCATTTTTCCTGATCCAAGGTGACACGCTTTTCTAGTGACAGGGAGAACGGCTGAACGCCTCCTAACTACACCAGCCCTGTCAACTTCCTGTCAACATTTTGTTTCTGGGTTTGACCTGAAGGGGACTTCATGGGGGGTGCTACACAAACCCACAGTTGTGTGTTTGCCTGTTACTCAAGGGCAACTTTTATGTTCTCTACTTGGAATGTGAACTCCACAACCTCCATACTGTTACACCTTCACCCAGTGGCTGATGGGTAAAGGTTGACAGAAGGACATACGCGCGTGCATGTCTGTGTTTCATGGCGGTCCTCTTTACATTCACACAGTGATAATAGCATGACATTTGACTGGCGCGGCCCTTTTCACCTCCCTCCACCCCCGTTGTCACTACAAGCACACGTGTGTCAACATGGCAGGAAAATATTCCCTGACAACAAAGCCCACACACACACACCATGAGAAAAAAGTTCAAAACACACACCTATACATACATAACACACAGCTACACAAACACAAATGAAACATGGACACTGTGATCACTAGGATTGGAGGTCAGGGATGGTTATCTGTAAGCTGAACTGTAACATGAATCTAAACTTCTCCAGTGAGCCTGTAAACATATCTTTTTTCTGAACCAATCATCTTGTTTAGGGTCACTGGTGGAAGGCGGGAACCCATCCCAGCTGTCAATTGATCAAAAACTTTTAATTTATATGATATTTTAAATTATATTATAAAATATAATATTTTGTATAAACAACATATTTGATACATACAAGAATATGTTGGAAAGTACAATTAAATATTTTTCTAAATAGTATTACTAACATTTAAAAAAATAAAAAATAAAATAAAATAGTAATAATAATAATAATATTAAATAATAATAATAAAAATAATAATGATAATTATAAAAATAAATAATAATAATAATAATAATAGATTGATAAATTGATCTGATTGAGTGGCTTCACTTATTTCATCCACTAGATGGCGTGTTTCTCTACATAATGTTAGACACCGTTCGTCTTTCTTGTCTCTGAAGTTAAAGGTTTGAAGGAACGTTTCAAAAATCTGGCAAACACTGGGAAAAGTTATTCATTCTAGGACTGTGTTATTTGTTTTAAAGGATATAGGACATGACGTTGAATCCCTTTCAATTCAACTGCATCAATACAAAGTATATTCTTATCACAGAAAATAAAGCTTCTGTCATCTCATGATAAAATAAAATACTAAAAATAGATTATTATTTTTTTCCATTGGTGCTGGAGTGGAGGACAAGAGTGCGTGTGGTGTCCCCTGGGAACGCTGTACACAACAAAAGAAAAGTTACTGCTGTCATTGTTAGCTGCCATCATAAAGACCCAAATCTGTCCAATATATTAACACTAACTGGAACTTCCAGAAAAAAATAAGACTCCTGCACAAAAATGACAAGCCACCTTAATTTCTAATCATTTCTAGCCCTTCTATTCTTACTCTAAAGTAGCCTGAATGATCAGGATTACTTGTTCATTCGTTGCATTGTACTTGTGACATGTGAAGTTCTATTTAATTCACTTTATTTCTCTAATGAGAATCTAAACCGAGTGGCACATGTGTGACACAACGTCTGATGGGATTCTCATTAGTACCTCGGAACCCTGGTAGAGAGTGTTTAACGAAAGGGAGAAACTGTGTTTGTCCATCCATCCCCTACATAACGTGTGATCACGACATCCAAGAGTGAAGATGACCAATCTGCTAAAATCCTCTCCGACCTTCCCCTTTGATTACCGGAAACATTCTGTGGTTTGTTGATCATGATGTCCTGGGTGGACAGCTTATAATTACTAGTGCATTGTGGGTACTCTGATGTTGAGATTACAAGACAACGTGCATCATTCACAAGTGTTCCAGCTGATGGCGTTGAATCATCGTCCAAAAAGAGAAGTGTGTGTGTGTGTGTCTGTGTATGTGCTTGGAAGGAACCAGGATGTTTTGAGATGAATTGATGTACACACACACACACACACACACTAAATATTTTGGTTTCATGTGACTTCAAGGGGAGCACGTGGCCACAATCAATATGTGAACAAATTAGGCAGCAGATTAAGTTTTGTATTCCAACACTGCCGGATAAGCAGTATTTAAAAATGAAAGGATTATGTAAACCCGTTCCACGGCTTAACGCCATCTGAAATATTTTGCCTCCACGGCAAATCCCAAAATGCTGTTTTTTTGTTTTTTTTATAATAATAAATCTGAGGGCATTTTTTCATTCTTTCATCAGCAGTCTTGCACGTAGCTTCTACAGCACGGTACAAACCCAGCTGCGATAAAGCTGTGGCTGTTTGAATAAATGAAAAAGACATTGAAGGTCACAGATGTTTAATTGCAGTGATGTTATCTCTAATTAAACACGCCCATCATTGCAAAGCCACCATTAACAGCATAATGCTGTGGTATAGACAGAGTTTGACAGCCCCTGCGGGGATTAGGAGCCTTCAGTTTGAAAGAATAAAATCTAAACCTTTGAAGGATTGATTTGCAAAGACAGATATCTGCTGGGATGTATTATTTCGTTTATGTTTCTCATGCACTGTGATGGAACAAAAAAATATAATTATAATAATAATAATAGGACTGAAGTTGGTTTATTCCTTTTAAGACCAACTATCAAAGTTACATGTCATGAATGACTAAAATATAAAAGGTACAATAACACTGTCTTTTTAGATTATAAGGAGTGTAACATTGGCAGATGTAGGGGTGGACCCACAGGTGACATGTGACTGGATTATGAAGTGCCCCTGAAGACACGATGGGAAGGATTCCCATATTCTTATTCTTTTCATGCGACCTGGATGTTCATGACAATCTTACTTATTAATGAGAAACTGTCACAGCAGAGGTGGGAAAACCGTATATCTGATGGGAATTGAATGTGACATGAGGCAGTACCAGCATGGAGTCGTACAGAAACATCTCACCATCTGAAAGAGTCAAAAAAAAAGTGATAATTTTGACACTGAAGCAACAATTCTGAGTTGAAGTCAGAATTTGGAAAAAATTGTCAGGAGTCTGAGAGTAATGGAAGGATTTTTATGTTCATCACCTATCTTGAAGTCTTTTTTAATCTTATGATTTTAAAGTTTGAAGTGAGAGACAAGACAGTAATAGAGAGAGAACAGCAGGACAGGATCCAGACCAGGTTTCCTCCAACCAACGTCAGAAAGACGTTAAAAAGGTTAAAAGAAACTGCATTCTAAAATAGTTGTACTAAAATACTGAAATACTAAAATACTCTAGACCAAACAGCGATATTGTTTGGTCTAGAGACAGTGTCATTGAGGAAAAGACAGGAGACAGCTGGAGGTAGCAGAGATGAAGATGCTGAGGTTCTCTCTGGGAGTGACCAGGATGGATAGGATCAGGAATGAGAACATCAGAGGGACAGCACATGTTAGAGGTTCTGGAGGTAAGATGTTAGATTTCAATGAATTTGCGAGATCATAAAAACACTCTTGTTGTATTTTAACAGGAACTTAATGTACACTGTGAGTAGATAAAGTTGAAGTCACAAGAAGGATTCTTTGTTTTTGTGTCATTTTTAATTGGTAATTGTTAATTCTGTCTTTGCGCGCCCATTGGCTGCCCCGTCTCTCCTGTCATGTTCCACACTTTCGGGACGACCCTCCCACAGCAACGTGCAACCCGACCTGCAGGTGAGCGGCTCATCTGCACCCTCCACGCCTCCTCCTCCTCCTCCTCCTCCTCACATTCTGTGGATTCTGTGCAGAGAGGAGGACACGCCACTCTTCACTCCTCCTGAAAGAGACAAGTTATCTGGAGGATTTTTAGGATTCACGTCCGGGACGCGTTCGAGGATCGCGGCGGAGCGTCTGGATCGGAACGCGGGAGAAACCACTGCGTAAAGGTGAGCGTGGCTGACTGAGACAGAACAGGATTGGAATTAATTTGACATCAACTGTTCATCTGACACTAACAAGTATTTTCATATCTTCTATATTGGATGTTATGTTAGACTCCAGATCTCACTATCCTCTCCATTAATCAGGTAATGGAACGCCCCACTCTTCATTATTCATGACTGGTCTTTTGTAGCATTTTAAATGTATTATTAAATAAAGTTGGTTGTTTAGGATGGTGTAATAAATAAGCTCTCAGTTAAACAAATGAAATAGATATTAAATATTAAACACTGAATGCAAGATTTTTGACAGCATATAAAATTTCTGTTGAATTTTTTACTGTATAAATTTAACAAAAAAATGTCACATTTAATGCCTTGTTCTATTGAGCCGATGTGAATTATAGAAGTAACTTGAGTGTTCATGACAGGAAACATAAATAACTTGAACACGTGAATAAATATCTTTTGTTAATATAGAGGCTTCCTACAACTAAATGAGGTTCATGCAAAGTATGTTAATGCACATGAATGAGTTTGTTATTTAGAGACAGACAGATTTGTACGTGTTCCATGTGTGATAATGGTTTTCCTGGTTATCCTGGTTATATTGTTGATTATGTTCACCAGAGGGAGCACGTTATTACTGCTCAATAGTATAGAGAGAATATTAATGTCATGTTCTGTCTTCCACCTTCAGAGGCTGGTGAACCTGACATCAGTGTCCCGGGGGGTGGAATGTAACCTGAGATGTAATCCTGAGGGAACACCAGCATGCATCCCTCTGCATCACTACTTATGACTGTTATTGGAGGCGGCGGTTGCCCCCTTGCACCTGCAGCCTTGTTGCTCTCCTTGTGTCTTGGCTTGCCTTCGTCGGTGTCCTCTTGCTCGTCTTCCTGCCTTTGCGCCAGTGATATTATCTCCTGCAGTGGTCGCTATCTGTCTGCCCTGCCCTCCGACGTCCCCAGCTATGCCACACGGTTGGACCTGAGCCATAACGCCATCACCGTCCTACCTGTAGACTGGATCTCTCAACCCTTAGGAAGGCTTGTTTCACTCGTTCTCAGTCGAAATGACATTAGCGAAATTGAAGTAAATGTCTTTACTCTGACGCCACGTCTCCACCACCTAGACCTCTCTTCCAACCGGCTAACAACTCTGAACTCATCCATCTTCACTGGCTTGAAGGAGTTGAAAGAACTGCTGTTGTTTGGCAACCAGATCGCCCAGATCAACCCAGGAGCCTTCAGTGATCTTCACAGCCTGCAGAGACTCTACCTCTCTGGAAACAGACTGGTGGCTTTTCCTCTGGGGCTTTACTGGGAACCCGGAGGGCCTTATAATCTGTCTTTTCTTGATGTATCATACAACAGGCTCCCCAAAGTGCCTATCCAGAGCCTGTTATCTCTCAGCCAACACGGTGAAATTTACGTGCAGGAAAACCCTTTGGTCTGTGACTGTGCATTCCTGGCTTTGCTGCAGTACTGGATGTGGAAACAGTATCGGCCCCTGGTAGACTTCATAGGTGGATACCCCTGTGGAGGGGATTCAGGATTGGGGTCTGAATGTCGCCCGGAGGTAGCACCAGATGTGTCCCTGGAGGAACAGACTTACCAAATAGAGCCAGGCCGATGGCTGAGACTGTCGTGTCCAGGGTTGGTTTCTGCAGCCACCACTAGCCCAGTCGTGTTCTGGGTTACTCCAAGAACTGTTGTGAACTCATCAACTGATGATCCAAATAGCCACCTTGTAGTTTTCCCCAATGGCACTCTTGACATCCAGTCAGCCCTGCTGGAGGACTCTGGGGTGTACATGTGTGTGACGGCTCGCAGGCACAAGTATGACCCCAGTGACTTCCTGGAAGTCAGGGTGACGGTCGGAAACTTAAGCACAACCTCCACCAATGGCCTGGCACGCCGCAGCAGCGCGGAACACTTCAACACAGCATTCACCACGCTGGCTTCCTGTGTAGTCAGCATCATTCTGGTGCTGCTCTATCTCTACCTCACTCCCTGTCGATGTCGGGAAAGCCGGAGTGGAGGATCGAGAGGATGTGGCGGACGAGCCATCATCGTCTGTTCAGACCCCAGAGAGGTGGAGTCAGGTCACCGGCGGTCAAACGGAAAGAGGGTTGCTTTCTTAGAGCCTCAGGTAGAGGACTGTGTTACTGGTGTCCCAAAAACACCTGGAGTGAACTTTGGCCATGCTGCCACTGAGGGAATTCTCAAAAATGGAAGTAGGACAGTCGGACAGAGCCTCGCTGACCCTGCTAACATAGCCTGAGAAGAACAAGACATTTGTCACATGCCTGTTTGGGGACAGTCAGTTTTTTTTTCATGTCATGTTTCAGTACGCAGTGAGAAAACCTTTTATTGTGAAGTAGTGTACTGTGATTCCTGTGAAGTAGCACTGTAGGGATTGGGCTGTTTTGCTCTGAAGTAGAAAATGCCGTCCTTCTGTGGGCAGACTTTCAATTATGTCTCCACTGAGAGGCTGTATGGAAATTTTATTGTTCACGCAGGAAATTGTCCCTGTAGAGATCACAAAGTTCATTTAAATGTGGGTGTCTTTTTATGCACCTTACCTGAACAGACAATTATAGTGATTATACTGTACATCCATTCATAACTCTGGCATAATAGTGACCCTCGGTTATTTTTGTGTAACCATGTGGAAGCGGTTTTAAAAACCGAAGAGACACAGATAAGGTGAAGATGTACAAAATGTTCACTTTGCATATATGCACACACAAACTGGACAAAAACACAAAAAATGGATGAAGTCAGATGGGGCAGAACGTCTTTAACAGGCATTAGAAGAAAAAAAATTCTCTTGTCACTGCGGTGCATTGGCATCGAGTCCGGAGTGTCCCCTGCTTCATGCCCCCAGTCGGCTGGGATAGGCTGTAGTACCCAGCGACCCTAAAAAATAATACACTAAAATTCTGGCAAAATGTCATTAAAATGTCAAATTGGATAAAATTATGACCTGGGAATGTTTTATGTCCAAATATCAAAAGATCTGCTTCACTGTGACACGATGGAATTCTGCTAAAGCACTTTGTAGTTGCTACTCAACACTACAACTCAGGAACAGAAGAAAGACGTAACCATGTTTCGTGTTTGTTCACATACCACACTGGTGGCAGAGATTTTGGGATAGAGCTTAAAACAGTGACGACTGCTAATCTGAACATGAAGCATCCATGTTTCATGTTCTCTCAGTTTAACCAGCCACACAGATGAAATCCTTCAGTCCACCTGCAGTTCACTGGTTTTGCTGACATTGTGATGGAGTCTCCATGTGATCCAGTTATACACTTCTCCTCCCTGGAAATTATTCACTGGATTCATTTATGTCACACAAAATAAACGCCATGGCTTTATTAAATTTCTTTAAAAGTCTGTACCAGAGAGGTGGCTATTTGGACGAATGAACCTGAGATTCTAGTTTTCTTGGGTTTTGATTTTCTTATCCATCAGTCTCTGATTTCTTTCTCCATTCAACTCAGAATGCGATCTTGTTGCATAGTCTGAGTGTCATGGGATTGAATTACACTGCATTAATAGTTGGTCAGTGGAGTGATGTAATGTTAGAGGAGTGAATGGAAATGATGAATAAATTAAGGGTAACCCAACTCGACTCTTCTCTCTCACCTTCCTGACGAACGTTTTGCATCTTCGACTACACCATCCAAACGCAGTGAAAGTGTTTCACTGCACAAACGTCAGCAAAATGTGTTTGTGTGAAGGCCTCATGTAAAGACATCTGTCAGCAGGTCATCTGTAATGCCATTTTATTCATTCATTTCCTGTCAGTGCTCACCCTGTGGAGGGTCACCGGTGGGCTGGAGCCAATCCCAGCCCGCTTTTGGAGGGAGGCGGAGTCTGCCCTGGACAAGTCGCCAGTTCACTACATAAGACCACATAGATAGACAAAAAACTATTCCCACTCACGTTCATGCCTGCAGTTAATTTAGTGTCACTGGTTCTCCTCTACTGAATGTTATTTGATGGGGGAGGAACCTGGAGAACTCAGAGAGAGAAGCAGGGAGAACAGAGAACTCCACACGGGTTCTCATGTGCATCTCAACCCAGGACCTCTTCTCTTTGAGTCCAAAGTGCTGCTCACTGTCACTGTTGGGCTAAAATTCTTTTTACAGTATCACCGTATTAGAAAATCTATTGAAAGTATGTTTTGTGGAAAATCAAGGGGCATGTTTTGATTTGTTGTTATTCGACTGTGGGCTTTTTTTTTTCCCTCCGTCCTCATAAATACTGGATGTGTTGTGGGAGTCGACAGCGGTCGTTAATTATCTCTGGCATTCCGTACATTAGAACTAATTATTTTTTTTCTGTATGAGATAAACCTGTGTCAGAGCTCAGGTTCCACCTGGAGCTGGTGTGTTCATCTCAGAGGGCTGGACACATCCTCCCTGCCCACCCTACATCTCATTACGGCCACCCACATTTCCACAAGCATCATACCTAGAGAGGAGCCCATCACATCAGTGTTATTTGTGCTCAGTGATGCAGCCTCAGTCCACACAGATTAATGCCAGGAATGAGACAGTTTGGCAGCTCGCCCCGAGCTCACCGTGACCCACATTCCTCCGTCCTCCCTTTTGTTTGATTCCTCCAGACACGTGGAATCATTTTAGACTACCAACAGGCTTGTTCTGTTTCCACAGTCGTACATGTCCAGACTGCCACTGTCTGAATATTAAATCCTATGTTTTTTATGCTTGATCAGACGCAGGATGAATTACGCTCGAGCAGGGAAGGTATAGCAGTGATGAGACGTAGGTATTAAATGAAGGCTTTCACTTTGAAGGATCAGTATGTTTTTAGCCCCAAGAGTAATATTTATATTGGATGTTTCAAATCTATTTTCATCCATCTTTGCCTCTTCTGTGGGGATATGCTCAAATCGTGTTTGGATCTAAATTGAAAAGAGGCAGTTTGGGTGAAAAATGAAAAGTGGTATTACATCAGAAGGATTTAACGATGAAATACTAACGTGACAAATGTAGTGGTGGTAGTCAGGACAGGGGAATAGTTTCGTGCTTTGGTCGATGGCAGCAGGTGAAGAGGCTTCAGGGATGGATCGTGTTGGGATTAGTTTAATCTTTATTCACCTTTCATGGAGATGAGGTTCTTTTCAAAGGTCACGCTGGTGACATTTGCGGGTGTTGTCATTCCTGTCAGGAAAATCCCATTCTAATTAGCAGTTAGGTGACACTTCACTGAATTGTGTAATTTTAACACTGACGGTGATGAAGATGATGAATTTATAGCATCTGTAATTAAAGAAATCGTTCCAGTTGTGTCTAGTTTAATGTCTTTTTATGTTGGTTTCAGAGGTTGATCTCAGGTTAGGATTAAATAAAACACATTCGTAACAGAAGACATGAACATTTGATATTTGAGTGATTCAGTGAGTAAAACTGTGGGTCTGAGTGTTTTTACACATTATTGTCAGAAAAGAGAGAACTGTGTTTTTATTTGTTGAGAATGGTGTAAACACCAACCCAATATATCGACTATTTCCTGAAAGACATTCATTATATGACACTTACGGAAAGTGAAGACATGATTGTGAGAAGGCGGTGATGGAAGGCTGGTTGTTACAATGCCTTTACAGAGAGTATCTCAATCAAGACTTCTCGTTGTAGGATCTGAAAAGATTTGACCTGTATTCAGCTGACTGACCTTATACCTCCATCTTTAAGCACCGCTTGAAGAAAATGGGAAATCAAAAAGAAAGTGAGGCTTGTGTTATTTACTATCGAATACCTGTCAGAATGAAAAACAGTTCTTATATTTCAGCACTTCCTTTAAAAGTAAATACTCATCTATGCACATTTTTATAGCATGTATGTACAGTATACATACATATACTGTAAGTGTTTGTGCACAAGTATGAATGCCTTTATATATATCGTACGTGTTATGTGCTGTATGGCAAAAGCAAGGCCATGACCCCGGATGCAGAGTACAAGAGCAACAAGGTTATTAAGCTCAAAGTAACAACAGAAAATCGCCTTCAATGGAAAACGCTACACTACAAAGTAAACAGAAAATCGCCTTCAAAGGAAAATCCAGAAACCAAGGTAACAGAAAATCACCTTCAAAAGACAAGCTACACTACAAAGTAACAAAAAATCACCTTGTGAGGAATAAAACTAGACTAACAAAGTAACAACAGAAACATCACCTTACTCAGGGCAATACTCGTATAGACCAAAACAAGAGAATCACTGGAAACAAAATCTTGAGACTGGAGCACGTGGCAGGAAACGAGGTCAGCAACGTGGCGAGACACAGCCTGCATGACTAGGGAATCTTCCGGCGCTGAATATGATGTCCGATTTGTTCCGGCGCTGCGATACACGTTCCCATGTGAAACACTGCTCCAGAACCTGCTTCAAACATGGACAAACCATGTGACTGATGACGTTTGGCACACCAAGTGCTCCAGCACCCCATTCACCAGGTGACACACTGGGGCTCCATTCAACAGGTGAGACAGTTTAGTGGTCAATGGGTGATCCGAAGCACCGGATGTGTTAGAATGGATGAAACAGCGCGGTGCGCTGCCAATCATGTCAATATCCCTTGGATTGATCAGATTGGCTTTCCAATTGCTGACAGACAGTTAGCGTCATCATTACTTTACAATGGATCCAACCAGAGAGAGATCCTAAGTCTGGGAACATTTTGAACTGGTGCCGCCAGTTCAAAATGTCTAAGAAACTTATTTTCAGGCTCTGTTGCTCACATGGTAGAAAATAATAAACCACACAGGTGAAGTGTTTGCTTTGTTCCCAGCACCTGACATACAGTAGCAACACGTCAATGATGAGGCGTTACTAATACAGACATGAGAATGAAGCCGGTGGTGCTGCTGTGATCACGTCTCGGATTTCCAACGTTTATCTCACAACATAGACCTTGTTTTTTTCCCAGTGACACTAATCATATGTAACTCACGCACACGAACACGTATGTATATATTTATATTATGTACATGCATGAACACGTAATCTATACCTCTTAATGCCTTATTGAATCCTGCAAGGATAATCATAAAACAATTTCCTATAATATGTGGCTATAATATAGGAAGCAAGGATTAAAACAGTTGAATTAGATTATATTCGGTTTTATTCAGAAAATATATGCAATAAAGGAAACGTCAAAGTGCTGTTTTCTGTGCTCATTGAGCGTTCTGTGGTTGCAGTACAGGCACCCTACCAAAGAAGGCGTCCACATTCTCAATGAATGGGGTGCCGAGTAATGAAACAGTTTTTGGCACAATTGTCGCAAGCAGTTTGCAGCCCCGTGGGGCGCCATTCAGACATCACTGGCTGGAGCGTGTGGAAGGAGACGAGGTCAGCACGTGGCGAGACACAAGCTATCTATCTATCTATCTATCTATCTATCTATCTATCTATCTATCTATCTATCTATCTATCTATCTATCTATCTATCTATCTATCTATCTATCTATCTATCTATCTATCTATCTATCTATCTATCTATCTATCTATCTATCTATCTATCTATCTATCTATCTATCTATCTATCTATCTATCTATCTATCTATCTAATCAAAAATTGTTGTTACTGTAGAATAAAGTGCTGAAATTAATAATCTTAGAGTAGAAATAATGTTTTTTGAAAGCAGTATGTAGAATTCTACATTAGTTTCATATATTCATAGTCTTAATTTCAAAATTCCTTCTGCAATCCTCAACAATTGGTCATGGTCAGGTACGCTCTCCTCCGTATCCAGTATGAATGTAATCATTTCCTGACTATTCATAATTCAGATGAGTGTAATGGAAGTGTGGGTAGCAGAAATAGGAACCTTAATGCGAACACGTTCAGACCCCAGGATCATTTTGCAAATAGCTTAATTAACTTTATTTCATTAATGGAGCCTCTCACTGAGCGGTGGATCCAACACACCCCGACGGTTGGAGCCGAGTCTCTGCAGAGTCCATACAACTCGTTTGTGTAGATGTATTATTGTATTATTCCAGAATACTGGGGTCACGCTCCCTGCAGATCTATTCAGGTTATATGTTCTAACAGCTACCTTTAATCGTTCTTCAGAAAGGATCTCATTCTTTCTGCGTGCAAGAATTTAATCAATTCTGGCGTGATTGTCCCCAAACCTCTGCCCCCTCTTTGAGTTCAGGATACGTTGTAAATGGAAAACCTTCAAATATCCTCTCAAACCTGCAGAAGAAACGAATGCTGTTCTACTCAGAGTTCAATTATTCACAGCATTATCTGACAGCAGCTGTCTGGAGCACATGGAACCACCGTGTGATCTGATTCTACGTCACTGACACCTTATACATGCTCTGCACTGTATTTATTTCCAGGTAATAATGCAGTGTTGTGCACGAGCCTGTGTCTATCATCATCTATTTTTCTTTTCTTTTTTTTAAACCCAGTAGAGCAGAGAAAACCATCACTGGTTCTGTAATTGAAACGAGCAGGTTTGTGGATTCCTAGAGACTTAAAGAATTCATCAGAGAATAAAGGCAGATAACAAAAATCTAATTTCCTGTTCGAAGAAAACGCAGCTTTTCATTTTCAACACAGCCAGACTCAGTCAATTTGATGTTAATACGATGGTGTGTGTTTGTGTTTGTGTGTATGTGGGATGGGGGGGGGATCATAGACATGGAATTTATTACTGTCACGTTTTCAGGATTGTGTCAATATTACAATTTTCTAAATTCACATGATTATTCATTTTTAATCTTTCAATATTAAAAAGACAAAAATATTCCAAAACATTATATGCCACATCAGTTACTGTCACAATTCCAGACAATAATATGTTCCACTCTTTTTTTTTTTTAGCAAAATGTGAAAGTAACATTTTCATTTTTAGGTTGGCGAAAAGAAATTGGACATGATACAGGCAAACAAATAGAAAAAAAAACAGAAACAATTTTTTAAAAATTATTATTTAAAAATTTTTTTACATAATAATCTGATCCCTGAAGAGAAATTAAGATCATACTCTAAGATTGTTTCCTCAGCTCTAATGAGGATATCGGGAGGAGGGAAAACTGTTTTTAGAGTGATGTGAGCTTCTTATTGAGGGAATGTTCAGTCCATAAAATGTAATAATAATGTAATGTAATAGATACTTTAATAATCACGGAGGAAGTTGTACTTTTTTAAAAATTATTTTATTTATTTTTTTTATTTTAAATTAAATGTTTTTATTTATTTTATTTTATTTGAACATTTTATTGTGGAATGTTCAGTCCACAATAAAATGGATGGGATTAATCATGTCAAAGGATTAGTTTAGATACAAAAGAAGTAGAAGCTATTGCAAGCTAATATATTTTTTCAATTAACTGTGCAATAACAACATTGCAATAGCGGATAACGTTTTGATACCTTACATTTGGTAATTTTTTGAAGTACGTGCTGCAGATGTTGGTAGATAATTCAGCAGGATTAACAGGATGTAGAGCTCATTTCCTGTGAAATCACCATGAAACCTAAAAAAAAAAAGACTCAAAGCTGAAATTTGTGCAGGTCAAGTGGGCAGAAAAAGGCATCGACCTCAACACCACGAGAACAATCATTTTATATTTTTACGTCAAACAAAAACCTCCTATTGAGTTCTTAACCCCAAACTTCATTGCTTTGCCACAGAGCTGAAAGCCCTTTTCTATCAGAAGTGTTTGTTTTTCTAAACCTCGAGGTGCTAAGACACGGCTTGTAAATTTCCTCTGAGAGAAAGGAGAAAATCAGGCTCAAGAGCTAATGAATGAAGCGGAGCAATTATAATCAAAGCTAATGATCGCAGCCTAATGAAGTGGAAAGGAAATGCATGGAAGTTTAGGCATAAGGAATCTCACAAGGACACAAATAATTAAGTCAAATTCATTTTCAGGCTTCGTCGTTATAACAACAGCCTGTAGGCAGAGGTGTATGAGTATTGCAAGAGATTGCATGACAATGTCAAGAGCTTTTAGTCAAACATATCTATGCAAGGCACAAGTCTGGTGACACAGTTTAAATGTGAACCTTCGGCTTCCGAAAATGACGAAGGATTTCGTTTTATGTTATTCTCAGTAAACCTTCAGACGGCTTTCATTTGCATTCAAACACAGCAAATATTTGAGAAGTAACATCTCCTTGAATGAGAAGCTGAAGTGAAAGCAGTGAGTTCTTTGCTGTGAAGAAGTTCTTTTCTTTATTTACAGGAACTGACTAATGCTTCGAACCGAATTTAAATCAGCAGGTTGTCTTGTTCTCTGACAGGTTCCTTTTTAGGGTATTTTGTTACGTGCTTCTTAGTGTTGTTTTTTAACAGCTGTTTTGTTGTTGTTGTTGTTGTTGTTGTTGTTTAATTTTTGTCATGTGTCAAATGTCCTTGATTGATTTTCGGTCATATTAATTAATGAAAGAAAACCACAGCATTTTATTCTTGTTTTAGTCAGCGGTGTTCATTTCTTCTGGGACATCATCAACATTTCAGTAAAGTAGACAAAACAAATATATTTTACTCTTATTTCACTGATTTCAAATCAGATTGATGTGATTTTTATCCTACAAAAACAGACTGACTGATTCAGTGTCTGGTTTGATGATGTGTTCAGGAAAACAACAAAACAACAAGAGAACACAACAGTCTGTAAAAGTGACTTCCTATCCGCCCACATGACGAGGTATTTACTTTCTTTTATTATATGTTAGCATATTACTCACGATTAGGTTATACCACGGAGAAATACAAGACATTTTGATGATTAGTTCTGAATTCATGTGCAGATACAGATCAGGGCTAAACTTGCAAATGAAACCAGTTTGATGCAGATCCAGATTAGATTAGAATTATACTGAATCAAGTGACATATTTTCTTATTTTTTCTTACTAAGCTAACAGCCGCTTCATTACTTTATCCATTATGCAGAGATTCTGACATTTTGTCATGTCAAATAAACTGAAACTTGATTATTGATTACAGATAACAGAACTGTGTTTTCCAATGACGGTTTCATTTGGCTCTCAGACAGAATGGTGGACGGATACGTTCTGGACTTCCCCAGTAATTTGGGTTATTTCTGCAGCTTCTATGTTACTGTAGTGGCTCCAACTCTTCTAACATATTCTCATCTAATTCTGCATGTCAGACAGCCACTATATGGTCCAACAATAGACAATTACTACTACTCTAAGGTAACCAGGTGTAAAGTGCAGCAGTCCATCACTCTACCGTCACCCTAATGAGACAGAGGGGGATGTGAAGTCTTAGTACTGAAGGGACAAATGGAGAAATGTGCTGCCACAGATACTGAGGATGAGGCTGACCCAGATTCTGTTGGAAAGAAGGTGAAAGTCGTCTCCACGGTAATTTCCTGTGTCTGTTGAGGGCAATGGCGGCTTTGCCCTTAAAATGGTCTGATTAGATATTTCAGTGTTTCCCAGCTTGTTACCCACATCTCCAGCATGTTATTAGTTATTATTATCTGTCCACTGTTTATGGGAATGTGCATGAACTAAAGCCAAATGGCCTCTAAGTCTGCAGCAGAAAGATTAAATATTTACTTTATGTTTTATATCCAAAGTAAGGATTCAGATTTCAAGGACAGTTTTAAGAAAAAGATTCATTTTTATGCTTGAATGTCTTTGGGCGATATACATTTTATATCATTATTATCTTATATTAGAAATGGGTCACCTGACCAGGGGTGGTTGAAATTTAAATTCTGCCATTGCTAAGAAAGGTCAAACCGGGACAGCTTAAATATACAGACAGTATTTTAGGTTTGTCTCGAGAAAAGCAAAGAAAAAAATGCAGTTTGACGTCGCAGTGAAATAATACACAGTAGGATCACGGGAGCTGCTCAATCTGAGAGATACTGAGTCTGAGAAAAACAGAATTGAAGCATCATGAGAATAGTGCTGCAGCTTTATGAGGGAATGTCCGATTATGTTCAATCAACATCAAAGTTAATATTACACGTCAGACGGTATTTTTGTATTATTATCACTTTTTTTCTTATAATTAGAAGTTTATTCTCATATATTAATCTTATCTTAAAATGACTTTATAACTGAAATATTTTGTAGGCTTTGTTATGATATTTTCCTAGGAACTAAATTCTGGGAATAAAATTATGACATTTCTCATGTTATGACATTTTTTTCTCATAATATAAAAATTTTATTTTCAATGCATCGTTCCTTTGTTAGAAAAGCTAGAGAACATGTTAGCATGTCTCTCTCTCTCTCTCTCTCTCTCTCTGTGTGTGTGTGTGTGTGTGTGTGTATTTGTGTGTGTGGACCCTAACTGTGAGTGTATTAAAACACAACTGGAGAAAGAAAAAAAGAAGGAGAAACAGAGATGGCAGTCAGAGTGAAGACAAACACACCGACAAAGAAAAATCTGAAAGCAGAATGATATAGAGATGGAGATGTCGTCCTGGTAACCGCAGACAGGAAACCTCCCTGCTTTTCCTTTGTTTTCCTGGCATTGAGAGTGATGATCCAGGAAGTGACATCAAGACTCTGGCCGTTTTGTGAGTCCAAACAATCTGCAGCTTACGGCGTTCTTTATCTGGCGTCTGGAGCCAGGCAGCTGCAGCCTTGACATCTGAAGGAGTCGGTCCGTCTGCTCAGCGTTTAGGTAGGAGGGAGGAACACGTGACGGACCCGAGCTGTCAGGATGCAGTTACTCCATGTTAAGAGGGATTATTGAGGGACCACAGATGAATTTGAGCAGTGGGGGGAGGAAGTTCCACATGTCTGATTTAAAACACCGCTTTGGATGCTTTATATTTTCATATAATGCTTTACAAATCAGATTTAACTGCATCGCCTGAGGTCAGATAAAAAGCTGAGTGCAAATGATGATTAGAATTAATTTCTTAAATTGAAATAAAACTTGAAAGTAAAACATTTGAGCAAGTCCAGCATGTAAAAAAACGATAAATAGTCCACAAAGGTGCTGCTGTGAGGCCCAATGAGCCCGAGGCTGTGCCCCAATCATGATGATCATTTACCAGACAGGATTCAGCCCCTTTAGGGCTCCATGTAGTTTCCCTGTCAGAATAACATCTACCAGGTTAAGAAAGCAGACAGATACTTTTGATTTTTATCAAGAGTAATAAACTCGGATGGCCTGGGAACGCCTCGGGATCCCCCCAAGGATGAGCTGGAAGAGGTGTCTGGGAAAAATAAATTAACATGTTTAATGTAAAATAACACTTTTGTAAATTTAGGGCCCAAAAACTGTGTGGTTAAGTTTAGAAAAGGGTTCTCTGATGCAGCCTTTGAGTGAATGATGTAAATCTGACCCGCTGCTCAGTCCCACATTCCCCCTCTACTAAAGGTTGACGGTTTGTGACACAGCTATGTTGGTTTCCTGTCTAAAACTAGCATAAAGTTTCTACTGGATCCTGTTATGTATAAAATTTCTATTAAAGTGACATAATTTCATACATTAAAACCTGGTGCATCTCATCCAGATGCAACTCTTCTTCACCTGGATTCAGGAATCACGAGACGTTGCACCGGGAATGCGATAGGGTTTTATGGCAAAGTGTGTGTTCAGCAGCTTAAATCAACTGCCTGCTGCGCCTGGAAATGAGATTAATGAGAGCAGTGAACAGAACAAATCGATGAGGCTGTGGGCCGTAAAGCTAAAGCAATGAGCTGAAAGATAATGAAACTCAGTGAAGACCAGAGGAGAGTCAAATTATTGGATGATAATTCTCGTTGCATGGGTTAGTGACCTTTTACATTATACACTAGTACTCACTTGTTCCATAGTTAATACAGAAATATTACCAAGTGTTGATTTGAAGTTAAAATTAGCGATAGAAATGTGCTGAAAGTAGGTCGAATCTAAATAAAGAATATTTTTAGCATCTATGGTGAGCCTGTCAGGTTCTGTCATGGAGATGAAACAAAAAAGTCTCGGTCATTTCTTATTTTGCTTCAACTTGAAGCAGCTGAACCTGCTGTCAAAGCGAACACTTATTATTATTCATTAATTCAGAAACACATCTGCCTCACTTGAATAAAATGGCGTGAGTGTCCCATATTAATTCACCTTGGTGGAAAAATGAACATATTCAAAGGTTCAGAGTGAAGAACTAACATATGTCAGAATATCAACACAAACAAAAGTGAAATATGCACCAATAAGACATGACAGATGTTCGCTCACCTAAACAGAACAGCGTTCTGGGGCCTCCAAAATGTATCATATGAGGAAATGTCAGATATTATCCTCTGACAGTCTTACATAACTGAGCGTGTGTCGCAGCTAATCCTCTTACAGAGGAGTGGAGTCGCCTTAATAGGAAACAAAACACAGTTTGCCTCCTCTGTCCCTTGCTTTTAATAACCATAATGGAGTTTATGTGGGGGCCACAACACTGGAGTAATCCACGCTGCAGGACAAGCCTCTGTTCCCTCATCTCTGATTATTTGCATGCTCAAAATGACTAGATATTTATTAGAGTTTTATTAGAGGTGATCTGGTTTAATTCATAGGCAGCGTTGATTTTTCTGATGGTAGTGTTTCATAAAGCATGAAATTATGGTCATCAAAAGCAATAACAAGCTGGTTAGCCTTGAACAGTGTACAGTGTGTGATGATTATACTACAGCAAACATCAATAGTACGAGAATGCTGAAGGATGTTGGACACACACATGCTTCCTCTTTCATTTTTTCACTGGCTGACTAAAAATAAACAATGTCAGCACTTGGGAAAAAAAAGATTTAATTTGATATATTTATTTACAACAGCTGTTTTTGTTTGTGTCAATAAAGTTGTTTTCAATGTAAAATATGATTGTGAGATCATGTCTATGAAATATTGCTGCTGCTGCTGCTGCTGCACTCGTCCCTCTGGGGCCATCTGCTGGTGGGAAAAAGAAGTTCTTTTTTGCTGGACCATCATGATTAAATAAAATCCTTCAGTACTGTATTTGTTTCCCAGGATATTAAACCGGTAAAACAGAATTCTTTTTTTTTTTTTTTTTTAATTTGGAAATAAAAGTTAATGGTTACCCCAATTTTTTTTTTAAATTCACAAACATTTTTCTCAGCGATTTTTCACAAGATTGTATTAAAAACAATCTTTGTGGTATTATGGAAGCAATTGTGAAATAAATTTTTTCAAATTAAGACAAAATATAACGTGATTTAAACAGTCCTGATGAGGAGAAACACAATATATAAGGCCTCTAAATTTAAGAACACGTATCATTCAAGCTGTATGGATCCAGCGTCATGTTTGCTGTAAGCTGTACGCTCAAACATCTTCTTTTGCCTTAACTCTGTATACATTTTGTTCACAATGTTTGTTCTTCATTCATCATTTTGAAAAAGAAACAATCATAATCATCTGGTCTTCAGTTGCTGAGCTGAATGTTTTAAAATAAGATAGAAAGCCAAAGCAAATGTTTTTACAATACTCTTTATTCAGTAAAATTCTTCATCTACATTCAAACAGAAACCATTTCCAGTTTTGTTGGATCTCTAGTGTCACCTTTACCAACCCCTGGGGGTAGTTTTCTTCTAATTATCACTTCTTTGCCTCTACAAAGCATTTTATTCTATCCACTGATTTTTGAGATACGGATAGTTCATGTCTGATGTGTTTAGCTCTCAGTCAAATATCTGAAAGCTTCTGTTTCATAAGCTTTTTGAAGGTCTAAGATAACTGTTCATGTTTAAACTGGATGAAGTCTTGGAGTTTCTTTATTCATAGTCATTTATTTAGATTTTATCTTAAAAGTCCTTATACTCCCTATAGTTTTCATTAAAATTTTGTCAAACTCGCCAAAGCAACTTAACTATCTTACGCACTTTTTCTTGTACTGTCTATTTACTTATTTTTTAAAGCTGTTTCTGTGCTGCTTCATTTGAGTTTTTTAGTCCTCTATATACAAGATGTTCAAATTGTCCCTGATGAAATTAAAAAAAAACAACAACTTTAAAATTAAATGAAAGAGTCTCACACCCATGCAGACACAGACAGATGAAAGTTCTTTCAGCGATATGAAAAGTTAAAAAAAACCTCAGTAAATCTTATGTGAACATACATTGCTTACAATATGTGTTTTATCCGTCTTAGTAAAACTCTATTACAGTTTCTTTCTCTAAAGTTAAGAGAGTAACTCCCAAACATCCATCAACTGATGCTGCACAGCTTCCATCTGAAGCTGAAGCAGCAGAGTTCAGCGTTGAGCTTCACACACAACAGTTTAATGTCCAGTGATACACAAAGCTCTAAAGCAATTCCACCGAAAGGTTTAAAAAAAGTTGCATTCTCTAGTTTTTATTGCACTATCCTGTAGCAGAGCACATGGTCTGAAATTCATTTAAATACTTTTTACAATATTTGTCATTCAATATGCTTGAAAGAGGTAATTATCTCATCTGAAAGAGGAAATCTGTACAAATTTAGCGTCTTGATTGAAATCTACATTCAGGATCTGAAGACATACGCTGGTTAAAGTCCAAAAGGACATCCGTTATGTTTGTAGGCGTGTGTGTGGGTCCAGTTCAGACACTGTCCACAGGCTCTGGTCTGATACTGCAGGTTTATCCAGGACCGTCCCCCGTCCTCCACTGTGGAATGAAACCACAAAGTGAACCTGGAAACAAGAGGAGCTGCATTACATCACCTGCTGGCCATCGGAGAGACACAAATAATACGCACTGCTGACATGACATGACATAACACATAGCTGCGTTATTCATTCATTCGTTTTGCATACCCGCTTCATCCGCTATTGCGGATTGCTGGAGCCTATCCCAGCCGACTGGGGGCATGAGGCAGGGTATACTCCGGGCACGACGCCAGAGCACCGCGGAGCCACATACAATAAAAAAAAAAAAACCACACACATACACACACATACACACACACACACACACTCACACCTACGAACAATATGAAACTGGCTAATTCACCTGAAGTGCATGGTTTATATGTGTGTGTGTGTGTGTGTGTGTGTGTGTGTGTGTGTGTGTGTGTGTGTGTGTGTGTGTGTGTGTGTGTGTTAATTATATAGAGTCGAATTTTTTAACAATTTTTCAACAATACTGTTTGTTTTTTCTCTTCTCTCCACATCAAAATAAAAAGGCAGACCAGGGTTAGGGTTCCTTCCAGAGGACCTGCACGAGTTCATGGCCATTCCTTGTGATGGGATCTCTCTCTCTTCCTCTTCTTCTTGTTTTTCTCCTTCTGCAGTCTCTCCAGCTCAGCCTCATACATCATCTCCTGGATCAGGTACTTCTCCCGGCGCATTCTGTCTTGCAGATCCTTGGGAAGGTCTGGGATCAGATACGCAATCAGGGTCTTGATGGCAAAGACCATATGCTGCAAAAACAGAGTGGGTTATAACAAATGCTAGAGGCAAACATCCACGATAAAAAAACAACCAAAATGTTCAGAAAAGGGATATTTATGAGTTTGAAACAGGTGCGGAAAGTTACCAATGGCTATTAAGGGATCAAGTTTGTTTCAAAATATACAGAATGCTCCAGAATGGGGTAAGCTGGTAGAGGATAACAATATTTCCGTCAGATTAATATGACGCAAAAGGAGGAGAAACTAAATCTTTAATTTTAATCTTTCGGTGTCAACATGGTCATGTTTGTCAGGGCGAAGACACGCAGGGTGAAATCGATTCCTTTATTCAGTCGAGCTCATCAAGAAAACATGAAACAAAAACATTCAATGCAATTTATTTATCTGACACCAAAAGACAACACAGATTATATCAAGGAGAAGAACAGACGGCGTCTTTATTCCACACAGAAACTCCAGTGCTTTTCTTTTTTTCTTTTTTTTACAGCAACATTAAGGTGGTTTACAGGATGACATAAAACTTGCAGATACGCACATCTTTGTTTGCTCTCTAGAGAGGCTGGTCAAAGATAAAATCACTGACCTCGAACACAATGATGAAGGCCAGCCGGGCGGCGAGGACGTGCCAGAACTGCAGAGTGTACGAGTAGGGATCGGCCGAATCCGGAGGCTCCCTGTAGTCACGATATCTGGTGACAAACAGAAGGTCATCACCACCCTGCTCCGATGACAGACGGATCAACAAATTCACCAGAGATGATAAATGTCTCATTGATCTTTAATACTTCACACAACCTCTGTTTACATGACCTTTGTGTGTGTGTGTGTGTGTTTTTGGAGCAGTGGAGCAGTTTTCTGAACTATATTTCCCACTCTGGCAAACGCTCAATATCTTATGATGTATGTTTTAGGCGGAGCTCACTGGGAGTGTGTCAAGAATCATTAATAACAGAGAGGATTAACACACAATATAGGTTACACATTGTTCTTCTTGAATTTGTACAAACTTTACAGCTTTAATGATTAAATAAATAAAGCAATATTTTGTTATGGCTCTGTCAGTAACTTTAAGGGGAAAACTTCTCAACAGGCAGACAGCAAAAAAGTAAATGTCTTTCAAAAAAAATAATAATATAATAATAATAATATAATAATAATAATAATAATAATAATAATAATGTGCGTAGAAAATAATGATGCATTATTGTGCAAAAAATATTTACAATTTTTAAAAAAATTATTGGGCTGCTCTACAATCAATGAAGGTGGATGGATGGAGGAAGAAGATATACATACTCTAGTATACATAATACAAATGTACAAGAAGAAGTAATTTAACTCCATGTCTACCACTAGCTGATTGTTAGTATAGTATAGTACAGTATCAGGTATACTGATTTACACGCAGTTTCACTGTATAGACCTGGACTGTGTGTGTGTGTGTGTGTGTGAGTGTGTGTGATCTTTGGAATGGAAAACACAGCAGTATATTAGCAGTCAATGCTGCATAAAAAATGACATCTTGACCAATCCAGCCAGTGTGACTGGAGATTTAAATATCATTCAGGTTTAGCTGCCGGCCTCAAGCAGCTTCTGGTGCTTAGGTGGTGGGAAACCAAATCAGAAATCAATAAATGTATTTTGATGATGTGATCTGATCTGTTCTTTGTCTGTGCCTATAACTGTGATCTGGTTCAGACACACACAAACTACCTGCAATACTCCACAGGTTCTCCACCCAGCTCGGCGCCAGAGGTCGTGGGCCGTGATCTCTTCTCAAAGTCGGACACTCGGAACACCGAGAGACTGGCGTTGACGTATCCCATCATACATCTGAGGAACACATGTGACACTGCGTTATCTACAATAGGACCTACTCAAACCATTACTACAGTTATTTACTGACATAGACTAACAGGATGAGGAGTGGTGCTCATGAAGTAAAACAACTGAACTGTAGTCATCACTGACCCCTCCCCTGCCCGTCCTTGACCAGCACACGGTCCGTACTTGTAGGCGTAAACCAGACGAGGGATGAAGTCTGAGGTAACGGCGATGACAAAGGCATTGGTGATGACAGACGAGATGCCGATGCCCTCCAGAATGCCATACCAAATCCCTGAATTACAATCAGACGTAACTTCAGGTGTGAGACCCAAGAATGGAGGCATTTCCATCATTGGAGAGAAAAGGTCACCTATGTCTTTGGCTTGTGAAGGCAGCGGTCGTCGCCACTGTGTGACAAACTTGTAGGCATCTAGACGAATCTCGATGATGTTGTTGAGCAGAGCTAAGAGGGGAGCCAGGGGGAAAGCTGCCACGAAGATCGTCGTGAAGCCAAACTGTAAAACTGGAACATACAGAAAAACTGTGGTGAGCATCAGATTCCATCTGTGTTCAGCACATTAGCTCTCCCTGTCTCTCCATCTCTCAGTCTATATCTATCTATCCATTCAACAGATATGGAGCAACTGTGTGGTTCATTTATTCATGATTCACTCTGTAAATATAAGCGCACTATTGAATATAGTCACAAAGATCAATACGTTTGATTAGTCCTGTAGTCTTTTCCAGGATTTATTTTTTTCTTTTTTGGAACAAAAATCATTTTAATCCATTTCAACATAAAGTATTTCTCAAACTGTTCTGGAAACTTGCATCTTAGGTTAAGTTAATAACGAATTTATATTAGATTTTAATTTTATTCAATAGAACTCTTTGGAGACGGATGCGCTCTATTTAGAACCCTTCTAGTTACATTTCTGATTTGATCATTCACGATTTAAAATACAGAAAGATGAAAATGTTTGGACACGCTCCCAGCCCGCATTCAATCTACCACAAATCAGCTCAGGGTCACATCAACACGTGCCGCCGCATCTGGGTCACCAAATGAATGTTTTTTCACAAGATTAAGCTGTGCAGCACATTTATGGGCGAACCTTTAATCTCATGCATGACAGTGTGACACTGGTTAGGGTTAGGGTTTCAGTATCACTGGAGCTACGTGTGCTAAACACGTTTGACATGTTTTCCCACTTCATACTCATTTCTAAGTATTCGTCAAAGAGTCCGGAGGCGTTCATTGGCTGCAGGTTGTAATCCCTCTCCCACTGTGGAAAGCTGGCCGCGGCTCTCTGTCCGTGCTCCCTCCTGAGCCTCCGCTGTGTCCACCAGTTCTGGATCAGCCTGCAAAAAAAAAGGACGATAAAACAAACATAAGGAAGTGACAAAAAAGACCCACAAAAAGGAAACAACTGGTTTTATTCAGCATTCAGAAAATTACTCAATTGGCTCATCCTTGACTGAGGATACCTGCAATTATTTCTCTTATTTTTGTTTTTTTTTTCTCTCTAAATCAATCGTAGCTTGGTCAGAAACATGTTAGCGTTGTTTAGGAGGTGATTGTGAATTTAAAAAACAAACAAATAGAAAAAACTAGGAACTAACGGATAACCCAGCTCCATGAAATTGTTCCAGGTCTGCTTCAGCACCATGATGATCCCCATCTGCATACAGAGGTCGATGAGGCAGCCGCTGGGGTGGCACTGCATCAGCACAGATACACACATACAGTCACACTGTGGCCTCTGGTGATAAGGAGCAAAACCTTTGACATTATTTTGTCATAATGAGCTGTTTTTTGGTTTGGTTTGTTTTTTGCTATTTTCAAATTGTTCCACTCAAACATTAGAAAAATGGAATACAGTAGTATTCAGATCTGGATATCTGCCAAAAATCAAAACGTAAATGTTGACATAAAAAATTTAAAAGCCAACTGAAACCATTGGACTCACCTTTGTCTCATCTGATAGTCAGGAGTCTCTAGCCTCATTTATAATTCTAGAAGTTAAATAATGCTTAGACTCCAGCAAATACATATTTTAGACCCGGTCTGTTATTTGGACCTGCACAAGACTACGTGCACTCATACAGTTCATACATACAGTAGATAGATAGATAGATGATTTTCTTTCAATATCATGATTTATGGATCATTTCCTGTGGAAATTTCTGAAATATTTCAGTGTAAAGGAAAATTATGAACACATCTGATCTCTGTATGTCTGGTTATGCACCGAAATTTAACTTCTCAAACCAAGCAACCAAAACGCACCAGAGCATAACCTCCGTAATGGATCACATAAATCCTAATAATTCAAAATGAGTGTTAAAAATCTCCAATAAAATACAATATTATAAAAAAACTCAAGTGGTATACGCGTGAGAAATCATTGATATTCCTTTGTTCACTGCATTGTGGCAAAATACACTAAAACAGCATAATACATTCAAGAATAAAGGTTTTTTTTAGCTTGTATTCAGACTTCAACTATGTGTCAGCTTTTAATTTATTCCATGTTTTTATATTCCACTGGCAGAATTCTAAATTTCTTTTGTACTTTGTTATTTGTTCTTAGTAACAGTCCACTTTTGTACAACCAAGAGCTGCACCACGTGGCCACAAAAGGCTGACAAACGGTGCTCTAGTGCAGCACGTGTCGCAACAGTGAGAGTGTTCCATTTCAGCAGCTGTGGGAACCACTGGGAGCAGATTAGCTCAGCACCTAAAAGTGCTATCTCAGGTTTTTAGCCCTTCGATCGCTCCAGCTTGTGTTATTTCCCTAAACGTAAAAGTTCAGCTGGCAGCAACACTTAAAAAATCCCCGGTGACTGGGCATGAAATAATAGCTTTATGTCCAATTTCAAAATACATACATCCATTATGCTCTGCTGTTATGACCCCATGAAGAAACAAATCAATGACTCACTTCTTCCAGTTTCCAGCGATTGATGAGTCGTAGATATGCACCTGGGCGGCCAGTAAATCTGTCAGTCAAAGAAAGAAACAATCCTTATTTTCATTAATTCTGTTTTTTTCAATGTCAAGTGATCACTTTACTATCAAGATGCAGTCATATGTAACAACATTACAATATACTCATCTACCGAGACCTACGTACATCAACCCTAGTAAAAATCTACATGTTACCTTGAAACTTAATAATAATTGTTGTTAACATGGATGCAGTAACACTACGCATCTATTAATAGTAATTATTAGTAATTACTATTAGTAATAATACAAATATCAATTTAATATTCCCACAGATTGGCAATGCTTGTGTGATTAATGTAGAGTTGAATCTGAAGCATCTGTCTATTTAAAATGCACGATTGTCTCCATGGTGACTCAGGTGATACACAGGTCTATAGTTGTGTTTACAGTGAAGTCACATCAGTGAATTTAATTTTTAAGTGTGTCTGAAGACAAGAGTTAAGCTATTTAAAAGGTTTTACCTTTTAAATGTGGTTTACTGCGGCTCATGTATGAAGCAGGCTTTACAAAACTGAACAGAGACCCGTGTGTTTTCTCTGCAGCGACACGCTCTGATGGATTTATAACTTTTAACATGTTTTTGCTGACCTTCCCAAAAAGAAAGCGATGTAAAATGTTGAACTGTTAATGTTGACAAACTGAAAGAGGAACATCTTGAGCGTAAAGCTGTTCTCCCACTCTGATTCTGTCCTCGGCTGCTCTGTGGTGGAAAACAGACAAACAACGTCTTCATTAAAACGCCTTCAAACTTCAAGAACATCACATCCGCTGGAGGAAACTCACCTAAATTAGTGAGGAGGAGAGCCACTTTTTCATAAAGCTGGAAAAGTACAACATCTATCATTAGTGAGTGAGAAAGATGAAGCGTTCACGTGCACAAAGGCGACGGTTGATGATTCCTGTCACGGTTGGTGAGGGCACTCACCACATTGAGGAGCATGATGACGCAGAAATTGATGCACACCGCCGTCCCAGTCGTCGCCACTTGAGAATTGTTCCTGATGAGAGCCCAGCCGAAGGCGGCGAAGGTGCTGACGGTGATCACCCGGTAAATTACTATGCCGAACACAGCGGCGATCACCACCAGGATCTATGACATCATAGTGACACAAACAGCATGACTAACAATAATCATCCAAATGATCTTATTGACGTTTTCCCCTGAAACTCACCATGAAAAAGATCCCAGACGATGAGACGATGAGACGACTGTATTTATCCGTGAAGGCCTGGTAGGGCTCAGGTTTCCCAGATATGGGGTTCATCCTCTCCTTCTTGGAGTATTTGGCTTCAAACTGGGGGCGAATTTCATCCTGAAGAATGAAGAAAAGCAGTCAGTAAATTTTGCGTGCAGCACAAACCAGCTAAGGAATGTCCAACAAACGCTAAGAAACGCCTTGAATCACTGTACATAGTCATTATAATTATTATTTGAATTTAATATTCTCCTCAGGATGATCTTCATGCTATCTGAAATGTAGCAGAGCAGCAAAAGATTCAGACATCCAGCTGAAGCCCCCACGTGAAGAAGGACTTCACCTCCTCTTCCTCCCAGTCGATGAGGTCCCAATCGTACGCGAGAACCGCTCTGCGCCTTTTCCAGAACTCCAGGAAGAGAGTGGCTGGAAGACACGACGAGAACGTGAAAGTTGGTAACAGTGTTAATCCTCATGTTTAAATGTTCTGATATTCCATCCTGTAATGATCCGGCATCATGAATCCAGACCATAATTATATTGTTTTCATCACATTTATATTCTTTTCTTCTTATTGCTTGTCATATTATTATATATTGTGATATATTGACATATATTATATATTGTTATATTACATTATACATTATGATATATTACTATTAATTTTATATATATATATATATATATATATATATATATATATTTTTTTTTTTTTTTTTTTTGACAAATATGTAACATATTGTGCAATTTCCTCTGGGATTAATAAAGTATATATCTGTATTAGTGGATTTCTGTTCACCCCTTTGTCAATGGAGGAAGCAGTAAACAATATTACCTCATGCTAACAAACTGAGGACACATCCGGTTATTTTTAGATTTGTGTTTCAGATGGACACAAGATAGTTTCAGCTTTTCCTGATGTGCTGTTACGATCATCAGCTAAACTTTGAGACTATCCTGAAGCCACTTGATGCCATCCAATGAGCACAATATTAGGAACTAATTCTAAAAATATTATATTATCTTTGTTGTGGATTGAAATAAATTTTCACACTGTAGTCTGGGTTTTTTCAGCTTCATTTTATTAAAATTGTACTTGCATTCCTACGTTCCTACACTCTTGTTGGCTCATTCTAAATACATTCTATAATTGTCTTGTTTCTTGTACCTGTGTTCTGTTTTTTTATTCATGTGCCTTTGCACCTGCGTTTTTCCACCCAGAGTTGTCTTTAAAATTGTGTTGTACACTTGTGTATGATGACAATAAAATGCATTCTATTGTGGGGGAAATTCTTAAATCCCATCTACATGAGCTGTCAGGTGATCTTAGTCCGGCCCACATCAGGCGACGGCTCAGGTGATTCGCTGCTCTTTTTTGTTAAATCCCAAAACTTTGCTTCAACTACACCGCTTCATCCTGTGTAACTTTTGATTCATCCTCTACAGAATGCTTTCCCACGTGAAGCCAACCAGTCTCTGCTGTAAGGGTTTAGGATCCAGTATTTACCGTACTGAATCTGCTTCCTTTGTGAAGAGGTCGTTCCCAGGGTTCAGCATTTTTAGGGCAGAGCAAAGTCCTGGGATCGTTTACTTATTGCTCACGTTCACCGGTCTCTCCACTGAAAACCAAAGCACGTTTTTTAACAAGCCTCTATTCACCTGATTGGAATCTTTCAGGAATCTTTCTATACTACGTATTTAGAATGTAGAGTAGCGAGAGTTGGAGGTGAGGTGCCGAAGGTCATCACTTCCCACATGGAGCCAGCAGGGGAGCCCATGTCTGAGGAGCCTTAATGAAGGGATTTGAGCTGGAAGTGCATTCATGTGGACAGCAGCAGCAGAGACTAACCATAAAGTGATTGTGAGGTCAGTATATCTGTTCATTTTCTGACAACAGTCTATTTAAACTGAATGACCATGACCCAGTGGAATGTTTGCTGGTGTTTTGGAGAAAGGAGAATGAACTCAAATCGGTGCAGCTGTGAAAACAGGTTTTATTTTTACTGAGTGACACTCCTGGATCCTATGCTTTATGAGATTTTGGCTTATTTCAACAATCTGCATGTATAATTATGAGTTTATGTTCTAAATGTGTGTTTAATGCTCTACTATTCTTTACGTAGGGATATTTAAAAGAGCTTCGACACTTTACTTGCTCAGTTTTGTAATGCAGCCAAATAGTTTCTGTGATTTCTGGGTTTTTTCTTTTTTTCTACTCTTCTGTTCAGTAAAACCTGTAGATTTTAAAGTCAGCGACTAACACAAATGTCATTTTATATCCCGTCAAGCTTACGCCTTCTAAAGTTGCATGACTTTCTCGTGCTGTTGTAAAGTATTATTGTCAGTGCTAAAGAAAAAAGGGGGACTCACAATTTAATATTTTAGCTTTCAATTCTAGATTGAACTTAATCTTTTACGTGAAAATATGCCCTATTTTTTATGATACATCAAACATGTTTAAGTAAGTAAAATTTTTAAGTTAAATAGGTTTTCAGTTAAATCTTTAGGGATACATTCAAATTATTCTTTTGACCTCAAGAAATTCTGAAGGACTACATTGCATAAAACCCCACAAATAAGCTAAAACATGATTTTGAATTCAGTTGCCAGCTGCACAGGAGAAGCTGTTGAGCAGTGAGGAATCAGAAAGATGGGACTGGTACAGAACCAAAGCTTGAATCTGGGCTCGTCTCAGCCAGAGGTCACCCAGTGGGAGTCAACACCACACCAAACTGGTACGGTCACCATCACCATTCAATAAGTTCATGATTCTATGTTTAAATTATGGAGAATCTAGCTGCTCTGGTTTCTGATAAAGATTTAAGCACCTTTTAAATTATTCTTCATCTTCTTTTTTCTTTATATTTTATTGTACCTTTCATTTATTTAGCATTGACGAAGCATTTGTCCCACTATATATTTGGAACTCACCATAAAACATTTACAAGTGAGAAATTGATAGTGTTTTTATTGTGAGGAGGACATTGTCTGAACATTTTTTGAGTGTCTGAATTATTAACACACACAAATGCAACTGGTCCCACATCGACGTCTTCAGTGTGTGTGTGTGTGTGTGTGTGTGTGTGTGTGTGTGTGTGTGAGAGAGAAAATCCTCCTTATTCTTGTTTTACATTCATGTCCTCTCGATTTATCATTTTGAATAGATGGCATTGAAACACTGATTTCTTTTCTTGATGTCAGGCCTCTTTACGTAGCAGCAAACCAGATAATACCATTCTTCTCTTCTTCCCCCCTCATAGATAACGCCATAGTGGTGCTGGGAGTGTTGACCTTTGCCCTCCAGCTGTGTTTGATTCTGTACGTCATGCTGAAATGTTGGCGATTTGACAACAGAATTCAAAAAGCTCTCAAACATGAAGATTCTCTTAGCAAACTCAGTGGTGAGCATTTAGTTTGCTTTATTCGGACTCTGACTTGTATTTATCTGACAGCAATCTAAAATATTTCCATGAAAAAAGAAAAAAGACCTGATGAACTTCTTTGTGCAAGAACTTATGAAGCCAAATACGTTAGGGTTTTTCTATCGTTGTTTGTTTCTTTTGCAAGTTCAGCGACATGAACAAAAAAAAAACAAAGCTGGAAAACAATCGTTCTTTTTTATGAGGGAGTTTTCATCAAGCAGCTTAAAAAAAACCATTCTGCCTTGAATCCTTTCCTTAGGAGTGATTCTTAGTTAATCTGTGTCACGTTTCTATTCCTCAGCTCCACCGTTCTCCAACAGAGACCTGTATACAGAGGCCTCCTTTCAGCCACGTGATGAGGATGCTGCTTCATCACCTGTCTTGTCTGAAGCCTTTGAACAACACAGACCCGTCACATATTCTGTGTTCCTACCGTCCATACCCTCAGACCTCGTTCCGTTCTGAAACATTTGTGATCCTCTTGTTTTAAACGCTTGGAGATGTCTACCTTCTAGTCAGAGAAACTTCTTCAGTGGACGAAACGAATGCAATGCTGCCACATGTTGGTTTTAAAATGTAGTGATAATGAGATTTTTTTTTCCCCAATGCCTGAAATTTTCTTATCATTCCAATGAAAACAAAAAGGAAGATTGAAGACACTTGGATGTACAAAGTGTTTCCTGAGAGAATCTAATTTTTTACTAAATGCTCTGAAGTGTCTTTGGGAGACGATCACCTGGAAAGCTTGCGAAGAAATGTAAACTGTTGAACTCACCCCACACAGCCATGAACACAGCAAAGAAAACTGTTGCCGCATTGTCAAAGAGATGGGTGACCTGCGAAGACGAAAAGGAGTGTGAAACAGTGAACCTTAACGTGGAAGCAGTTCAGCTGCAGATGAAGTAAATGAACAGTTGTGAACATTGTGTGCGGTCCCAGTACCTTGGCGTAGATGCAGCTGTCTGACAGTTTCAGGTAGGGGCAGTACTGGTCACAGATGGGGCACATGATGATGTCGGTGGCCTGGCAGATTTCTTTACTGGGGAAAAGCAGCAATCCATCAAATTTAGCAACCAAAATAATGAATTTGTTCACACACACATATACAGGTAGTTTATATACACTGTGGTCAAATTTTAGTAGTTAAACTACTCTTTTTAAAACACTTTAAAATATATTTTTTCAAGTTATAATCTCTGGCGTTTATTTTATAGGACAGCTGAAGAGAGAACAAGAAATGAGCAAAGACTGTGGGAAGAAAAACAAAACTATCAGTAAATATCAGGGGAGAAGTGAGTTTTTTCTTCCTAAGAAGCTGGAGGTGTGTTTACCTGACCTGGCAGTGCTCCAGGGTGAAGAGCCCATACAAGAACACCAGGAGGCCCACCAAGGCTGCAGGAAACAGCATCCCTGTGTACCAGCCTAGCCAGGCAAAGTACAGACCAATCTTCTCCCCAAAATATCTCCTAAAGGGATATTTAAGGGAACATTAAGTGACTTTGTCCACACGACGCAGGAACCTGACCATGTGACTTCAACCTCTTTAAATGCACGAGTTACCTGATGAGGTCTAGAGGTTGGTACTTGTACCAAACCCCCCACCAGGCCCAACACTCGTAGAGGAGGTGGCGGTGGTTCTCTGCTCCGTGTGTTCTGATGGAGTTCTTGCTGTGGTATCGGCCCTGGGGTCACACCACACACATATACACAAATCCGGGGGCAAACAAAGTAATGACCTACAAACATGACAGGAATCAGTTCATGCATAGTTTTCTGAAGATAGATGAATTACCTCATGAAGAGGGAAAGCTGCCTCATAAGAATTATTGCTTAAGAGACGATTAAGTCCTGAAATGAAAGAAAGAATCACTGGAAAGGCTTGAAAAAAACCCCCAAAAATAAAAAGAAGACACACTGGATGTGAGCAGTAAATTTCTGACATTCTGTCTCTGGAGCCCAATCATCATCTTTTTCAAATATTTCCACGAATCATTTTTGAGAATGAAAAACTCACCCATCTTAGTTTTACCCTCCTCATATTTGACCCTCTGTAGGATATGATGGACTATCCTGCTTCTGGTGGCATTGCTAAAAAAGGTGTCTTTGTTGTGGATGATGAAACTGCAGAGAAAGAAACCTTTTTTATTATGAATGGTTCATTCTTTCTCTCTCTCTCTCTATCCGTGTGTGTATGTGTGAAATTGGACGATGAAGAACAGATGGATGAGGATGGATGAGGCTTTATGTTGCAGCTCGGTAAAACGTACTGATGAATTCGTGATCGACTGAAGGGGGCGGTAAAGCTCTCGTTCTCCGCGAGGTCGGGTAGAGCGTTGTTTCCAAACTTCAGTGGCTTGTGGGGAAGCCATCCGCGAAATCTGTTGAACCGTTTCTCAATCCTGAAATTGAAAGTTTCTGTTAGGTTGTGCTTCATCGGCTCATCTCAGACTCTTTACGACTGATGACTCACCTGCTCATGAACTTGTGCCGTCGATGCATGTAAAAGATTTTTCTCCTAGAATGCATAAAGCATTTGGAATTATTATCTTAGTACTAAAAAACAGACTGTGTAATGAGCATCACAGGACGCAACCATTACCAATAAACTGAGGCTTCTATTGCTCCTGACAAGAACCTTTCAGAATCTCATTCTAACTCTTAGATGCGTTTCTTCTCTTACCTAAAAGGCATTCGGATGTTCATGAGCTCTGCATAGTGACACAGAACATCCCAGGGTGCATGAAGCTTGAGGAAAATCACATCACTGTTTGTTACAGAGGCCTGTAAAGAAATCACACACGAAAGATTAGAAGATGAGAAGTATGAGTGCAGACAGAGAAACCTGTATTCTAGTGGTAATAGTTGGAGTGAGTCTTAAGCTGCAAGAGTCAGAAACCTAAAAATGACTTAATGACTACATGCATGATGCAGACAGGGGCTGGTGATGGACAGCTATTATCTTCTTCGATGCGTAATCCTGATGAAGACTGTACCTAATGAAGTGATGGTCAAGAAGTTGAATAAATCTTCCTTTCTTTAGAGGTTGTTATCAAATCATGAATGCTTTAACCAAAATCCATATTAATGTATGCACAAATCTCAACTAAGACAGAAATTATATTAAATATTTAGTTGTCTGGCCAATGAGATGACCCGTATTACAGGATGGGCCAATTAATGATGTCCTCACACACATGGTATTGACTGTGGTCCTGCTGAACACGTAGGTGCGGCTGCAGGGTTAATCTCTTTGCCCGCACAAAGCTCTCTGGCTTCTGGTGTGGTTTGAATCGTCAGTTTTTTAAAAGGGGTGACTATTTTTTTTGTGCTTGGGAATAAAAAATAAAAAAAATCCCTTAATCCCTTCATGTGATGCGAGTGTACAGGTTGATTACGTGGGGCTCTAGTGAGTAGAGCGTCTGCTTCAGCCCCACTGACATAGACAGCGGTATGATGTAGCTGAAACTGACCTCAGGATGGATGGATGGATGCATATATGCAAATGTATTAAAGGTTTAAAATGCTGAATCTGGTTTTGAATGGAAGAAAAATACTAACACGACGACTTCAATGGACTTTTGTGTTTTTTACCTCCTTTTCCAGCTGCAATCCTTCTGCACGGATATTCCGCTCAAATATCTCTCTTTTTTCTGACTGTGAACTGGACTTTCTGTAAACCAGGATGTAGTCAATACGACTCTTTCCATCGCTGAAGCAAAGACCGCAGTGCTTACTCCTCCCCTGACAAAAGAAACAAACGGGAGAGATGAAGAATCTACCACCTTTTTTGGAATTGCTTCTCAATCTTTTTTTTATTATTGATAAATAAGTGACGTCAGGAAGGTCTAACACCGACCTCTGGGGGGTCACAGTCCGTCTTTGTGTCGTCATCCCCGTGGGTTCCCGAATTCACCAGGATGGAGCCATCTCTGGAGGGACTGCTGATCCCGTCTGACCTTTCTCTTTGAATGTTAACATGAACCTCCTTCACAACTACAGGATGAGTGGAGGTAATATTATAGTGAAGTACAGTGAACACACTATTTATCTCATGTCAAGTCACAATAAAAGTCATGTTGTTGCACAAAAACAGAAAACTGTCCTGAAAAACATACATGTCCATGCTTTGACTGTCACATGACCACACATGTGTTCACTTAAACAACACATCTCAGCAGTTTTGTTTGTATTTACATTTCATCTGATAATTTTATATATTGATTTTAGTGTAACAATAATAAATAATAATGAAAGTTATTATTACAATTTGCTTCTGGTTTATTGTATTTTAATTAGCTTCATTTTCCTACACCAGTTGCAATAGTTATAAATTAAGTCTAACAAAGTTTTGGGGGTATTTTCTCAACTGAAAATAAACATGTGAAGATGACCAGCTAACATATCTTCACACTGGAATATTTAACAATTAATTGTAAGTCTGAAAGAGATTCTTAGCCCAGGTCTCACCGAGCGGAGGAGCATCATCTTGAGTGCTCGAATCTGGGGCTTCAGCTGAGTAGTCCTCCATGATGCTGGTCTGTCCCCAGGAGAAGGTCAGAGGTCGGTCTGCTGAGTAGCAGCCGGATGCTGAGGCCTGCAGTGGGACTCCAGACCCATGTAGAGACAAACTCACACCTGCAGGACAGACTTCTGTTATAGTCCTCATTACACTTGGTTTCTTTAGATTTCCAAGCCTTTCAAATGAAATTATTTGAATAACTTGTCACATTTATGATTTTTTTAATTTGCTTTCATAGTAAAGATGCAAAGAGTACAGTGAAGAAATATTAGACAGGTGCTCATAATGTTAATCCTGGTAGTATATATTATGTTAGCGAAAGGAGGGTTTGTTTGTTTTTTATTCTTAAACAGTACATATGTGGACAAACTATGTTAATTCACCTGCTTTTGAATCTGCTCCAACACATTTCTCAGCACACAAATGCAGATGTCATTAAAACAAAGACATTTGCTTACTAGAAATTTTTGGGCTCTCAGATGACCGACACTACAGATTAGCCCTCATCATGCTGCTGGTCAGACAATGGACACATCAAACTTTAACAACCATGCAGTTCATCTGCAACCCAAGACACAGCTTCCATCAACGCGGTCCAGCACACAGGCAGAGGTGAAACCGGTTTGCCCTCCGTCAAATCTCAGTAAATACAACCTCGTATTTTTCATAAACTAAAATTTGGTACGAAATTGTTCTTAACAAGTAAAAGGACAGACAGTCACTACCAAATCCACAAAATGCACAATGGCTTCAGTAAGTTTAGACTTTCACAGTCCTGACATCCCTGCGATGAGCTGGCGTCTCATCCGGGGTGTAACCCACCTCTCACCTGTAGACAGTTGTGATAGGACAATCCTTACATTTCCTGCTGTTTGAATTCTTCATAATGTCATACTGTGAAAACTATATCAATCAATCCAACCAATCGACCTTTATTTATGAAGCGCTTAAATCACATCATCAGACGATGAAATCTCAAAATCTCAGTAGTTTCACGTCAGGGTCTTCAGCATTATAAAGACGTTGCTAATCAAAATGAACACATTCAGAAGTAAGTATGCTGACCCTTCAGGGTGTCAGATACATATTTAATCAACATATTCATATTTTATGGGCCACAGTGGCGCAGTGGGTAGCGCTGATGCCTCACAGCAAGAAGGTTACAGGTTTGATTTCAGTGTGGAGTTTGGATGTTGTCTCCATGTGTGGATGGGTTCTGTCTGGGTTCCTCCCACGTCCAAAAAAAGCACTTCAGGTGAATTGATCACATCAAACTGTCTGAAGGTGAGTGTGTGACTGATGCTTTGTCTTTCGTTTGGCCCTGTGATGAGCCGGTATCTCATCCAGGGTGTACCCTGCATCCTGCCCATAACCAGTTGAGCTGTACTACAAGAAGATGATGGACGGATTCATATCTTCTGTTGTTCATATCATTTAAAGGTTGTATTTTGTATTTTTTTTTTCCTTCTTAATATACAAGTAAATCTTATACATCTTGTTGAGTTTGGATTGTGTTTCTGGAGCTATTTTAGCAGTATATACTGTATATTAGATAGCTGATCTCATTTACATTTAAAGCTTGAAACCATGTTTGTTTCTGCTTTGCTAGGCAGGCGTTAGCACCATACAAGAGTAGCTTTATTAATGATGTTGATCATTTCATTATTTCAGAAATAATAAATCATTCATCTTATCTGTCTTTTTATTATGGAATATTAAAAAAAACCACATTCCGTAACATTGCAGTTAAACCGCACCACAGAAGCCCATCTGTAGATGGAAAGGAACGGGAAATGGAAGAATGGGAAATAGGGGTGGGCAGCATGTTGCCAAAGGGATCAGGTGTCACTATATGGTGAGGAGGGATGGTTTGTTCCATATGGATGCTCCCATCATGCCCTGGGGCGCCCAGTGGACTGCATGTTCTCCCTGATGGCAAAACAACAGGGATTTAGCAGCTGCCAACCTGCTGCTGGTGCCTCCATAGCGTGGCACACATATAGGCTCCAGAGAGTCACAACCTATTTCTGCATAATCCAAACCATGCATCACGGAGGATGAAGGTGAGAGTATAAAGAAATGAGAACACGTCGGACAGAAATTGGGAGAGCGTGTAGGTGAAGGTCAAATGCTTCCATCAGCATCAAGAGGAACACGACACACACAAGCGCTCTGAAGAACACACATCCACTCTGGAGATCACCATGCTTTTGCTTGAGGACAAACTAGACAACACTCACCGTGTGAAGGTGGAGAGGTAGAGCGGTTCTTTCACCCCCTCAGAGGGGTGGAGAGAAGAAATGCTCTGTGGGAGTTACAGCAGGTGCCCAAACCGCTGGAGGACTCTTCCCATACGTGAACACATGCACACAAACAGCAGTCACCCTTCCTCCCACCCTCCCGGAGCCCCAGCGTGCAGAGAGTATGACCTGAGGAGAATAACCAACCACCAATATCCGCGAGGAGGAGCAGCATCCTCACGTTTTTCCTCCTGAATCTATCGATACGACATCCAAACACCAGGATTACGCAGGCAGCGGATCAGCTCCTGAGAGCTGTCAGAGAGAACAGCAGCATGAGAAGAATGTTTACACCGAGAGCAGCAGAGAGGGAGGTGGGAGTAATCGCATTCCAATCAGCCAATCAGATGTCATGCTGCTCTGGCAGAGGCCAATCAGAAGAAAGAGTGTCAGTTTTGCTGTAACAAAGACAGTCGGCACTGAGACACCGTCAGGAGGACGTCCCCTGAGGGACATTCAAGGACACACACACACAGACACACACATGAGTAAATTCATAGTATGATATCGACACTAGTTTCAGGGTAAGGGATGAGCTGACAGAGGGTTCAGCAGTTTGTGCAAATAAAATAAAAATTGTCCAAATTTATATGGAACAAAATTACTACCCGACAGCTTATCTTGTTGACCTTGTCTGTGGTTGGTTGGTTTGTTAGAAGGTTTATTAAAAAAAAAAAAAGAATAGAGAACAGCTTTGGTCATGGGTCTGATACACATTCTGTCTTTGTCCTGAATGAGAAAATTTACAGAAACATTTATGATCTAGTGAGAACTATATCAAAATGACTTAAAAATGTAATCAGATCAAATGTATATAAAAAATAAACCAAGAAAAAGAAGGAGAAGGAACGAACAAATACACACACCTTTAATGCTCCTGAAACACTTGTGTGAAAAGTCACTAAATTCATTTGTTTTTTGAAGATGAGGAGAAGAAGGAGGAGGTGGTGTAGAGACCACACCTCCGTTACACGTGGACACACACACACACACACACACACAGTGGATGAAACATATTGAACTCCACTCTACATACATGTGCTGCTGTCGCCAAGCGTCTCCTGACTAGAACTGAAGGTGGGCAGCGGGTTGACCGACGGCGACGCCGGGCAGGACGCCGGCTCCAGATGCTCGCTGGTGGGGGGTACAGCGGAGGATTCAGAGTGAACGCAGTCCGGACTGGAGAGGCTGCTCTCCGGGAAAGGACTCTTCCAGTGAGAGAACCCGATCGCCATTTGACCCCCAGGGTCAAATCCTGGCAAAAAAAACCAAAAATAGGCCTTTCACTATCATTCATTTCTTGTCTTATCATAAACAAAGAGCTCTTTCTACAGTCGCTCTATTGAATGAGTCAGAGATGACGGATACATTTTCTCATGCTTTTGCTTTCCTAATCTACTGTTAAGTACTTGTTATTGTTGACATTTTAACTTACAGTACTCTAAAATCTGGAGTAAACATGAAAAGTATCACAAGATACTCCTGAGAAATGTCACCCTCTAGTGGTGAAAGCTGATAACACCATTAAAACGATAAGCAAGCGTTAATTAACCAAGAGCTTAAAAAGAGCAGGATGTGTTTAACTATTTTAAAACTGCCAGAGTCATATTTACTAGGACAAAATAAACAATAAAACACAATAAAAATGAAATCAACAATAAATTGTTATCGGAAAATCCTTTTCTTAACTTAACTGTGCTTGTTTTTGTTACAGAATTTGATTTCTATAGGTGGATGGTAAAATTACATGAAATGAAATGTTGGTAACACATTTTGTTTTTACTTCAACAGGTAGGCTTCTGAAACCAGCGACCCGACGCAGGTCATATCTGGGCTGGCGGGTCTCTTATCTCAGTGAATTGGAAGCAAGGCTAGGCCAAAACTGGCCTTGAATTTAGTTTTTCTTCTTCCAGATCTAAACCAGCACTGTGAATTGAAGTTGAACTCCAAGGTTCCTTATTGATCTGAATATAGAACTAATAACACAAATAAAAGTGTCCTTTAGTCGTACCTTGTGTGCTGATAAACTATTTCAATGATAGCATCTATGATAAATCATCCATCTATTTTGCAAAACTAGTTGACCAATTTCAGAATAAACATTTAACCTCATTTGGGCCCCTTTAAACCAGCAAAGTCTGGGTGTCCAGAACTGAAAGGAGGACAACAAGCAGAAGTGGAACCAATGCTTGAATAATTCTCACTTCCAGAGGGGAACAGAAATCAATAACACTGTACAATGTAGTATAAAAGAAAATAGTGGAATTTGTCAATTGCTTGTGGTTCCATTTTAACTCAACATTTTACCTCGAAAATGTTGAGTTAAAATTTTGAATTATTATTTATGAGGAGGTTAATAATCGACAAAGACAACAAAAACAGCTCAAGCATCTGCGGCCTTAGCTGCTGCTTTACTTTGAAAGTCACTGGAAAGGGCAGTAATCTACACCTGCCATGTACCTGAATGACCTCTGACAGTGGTTGTGGTAGTAGTAGTAGTAGTAGTGGTAGTAGTAGTAGTAACTTTATTGATCCCTTGAGGAGGTTCCGTCACTACACGCAGCACAGTGAGCACACAACAGCAAACTGAAAGAAGTACGGCACCATTCAAGATATAAAATACTATATTAAAAGTGGACACATCATAAAATACACAAATAAAAAAAGGCATAAATAAGCATAAGAGTTAAAGTGTTTATGGTGTTTATGGTTTATCAGACAGTTATCCCTTAGCTCTTGTGTAGTTCCTCTCCCCCAGTGAGGAGTTGTGTGTTCTAAGCAATATCTATGTCGCATTCATCACAAAAAGTGCCAGCGCTGCTATCTGAGGTGAGCGAGACCTACATATGTAGCACCTCCACTTCCTGACACCCTTAAAGGTAAGAAAACAAATGCAGGTGCAGATATCTGGGCCACGTGGTGAAATATCCAACAACCGTTTGAAGCTGAGCATCTGGAGGGATTAGAAAAGGTTGCCGTGCAACAAGAGCTCCACGTTTGCTTTGACAGTCTTAATGAGCATTAACAAGCAGCATCATGTGTTTCCTTTTCTTGAGTTTGAGTGCTGACTAATGGCCAGCAAGAGAGTAAGATGTTTCAGAGAAGGTGACATCTGATGTATAACATCTTTACCTCATCATTTTATTATGTTATTTATGTGAGATTTAGTTACACTGAGTAAAATTCAGACCCTTGGGTCCAGGTGGATGTTGGCCTCCACTGGTAGGAAATTTTAATTTGTATGAGCTCACCTGATCCCTCATTTTTATGAACGTATACATCAGTGATCACCGACCCCCTGCCTCAGGATGAAGATTGGCACCGTCTATCAGCACAATGACTGCAGTAAAGCCCAACAACGATGAAGGAGGATGATTAGGACTTTCAGAAGAACCTTTGTTGATGCTGACTAGGACTTTCCTCTAAAATACAGACCGGGGATTTTTAAATCTCAGGCGGTACATTAAAACTTTTTTCAAGATGCAGGGCAAGGCCATAGATCTTTTCCTTTGTCAGACAAAGAAAGTCTCAACGGTCCACAGCTCTCCCACAGCACTTCATTAGTTTTTTTGTTTTTTAGCAGAGAGAGAAGAGAGGAAGGCCTGCAGGTAGAACTAAAACTATTAACCATTACAACAATCACAAGATTGTTATTCACCAATCAGGCTCTAAACTACACCTAAGAAAAGTTACACTTGGAGTGCAGGAGGTTCCAGTTTTTGGGCAGGAATGAAAAACTTTTATATTTCCTGTTCCATAATAAAAGAAGCATGTCAGGGGAAATCTCCCATCCAGCCCCAGCCTCCTGTCAGCACAGTGACGGATCTTTTTGTATTACTCGTTGCTGTACAATAACTAGATGTATATACATAATGTTTTGACAGCACACACTAAAAGTGATTATTTGATCAATGCAGTTATAAAACTGTCAGAATCACACAGTTTAACCACTGATAATCTGTCTATTTGTGTGCACAAACAGCACATTTATTTACACCTATGACAGTGAGCTAGTCTTCAGTAAATACAGCATTATCAACAGTCATGACTTCATTAAATAACATGTTGGACTGAGTCAGTGATTGGCTTCATGTTGTTGTCTGTTAGCTGATGCAACAAAAATGCTCAATACCATCATTTCAGCAGCTCATTTATTACCACAAACATGTTAAGATTGGTTGAATTTTATCTGCATCGGAACATACAGTATGTCTCTCTATATCTAATCTCTCTCTGGCCTACCGATCCGCCAGTAGCACAGAGGTGATGGTCAATGGAGAACACACAGCAGGTGATATTAAAAAAGATAACAAGCATCACTCACCGATGGTGATCTGACTGACGCAGCTATAGAAGGTTCCTGAAGACACGTAGCTGCTGCTGCTGGGGTCTGGAACAGGCAGGCAGGTAGAACGTAAGTTGCAGGATTTATTCTTTATTTATTTTTAATAAATACAGTATGATACAAGCTGGACTGTTTTATTCAGAACAACTTCACTTTCTACTTTCTGTGTTTTCTTTCCCGCCTGTCCTCTGAATAGTTCATGATATTTGTTCGCTACTTCCTTCCTTCCTTCCTCATATTTGTGGATTTACTTCTGTTTATTTCTCTTAATCTATGTTAATTTGCTTATCTTAACTGACAAGCATGTTTGTTTTCATTATCACATTTGGAGTATTTGAATGTGTTCATTTTCTCTCACACTCCGAATGTATTTATTCCTAATGTTCTTCGTAGCTCAACTTTAATTCATTCTGTGATTCTGTAAAGCACTTCGACTCGCCTCGTGTCTGATGGAGTTGAATGCAAAAATTTCCTTTGCTTCATTATTAATGGACTTTTATTGATTCAATAAAATGCTGGCTGTATTTGCCTTTTTGCAGCCTCAGTCTCACTGAATGAAACGCAGTGTTTCCCTAACTTTCCAGTTGATTTGCCATTAGTTTTCATCCCTGATGAAACTAATGGATTTCATCTTTCAACCAGGCTGCAAATTAACAGACTTACATGTGTGAATCAGTGACTAAAAGAACAGTAAGTACAGAGTGCATCATTGTATGCTCTGTCTTCGATCACTAAAATAAAGCTTAATGTGGAACTGCAGGGAGATGAAGGTTAAATCAACACTGGAAAATTCCCTATTTACAGAGGTGTAAATAAGCTCGTTCTCATTTACCACAATAGGATTTCTGACGACACTGACTTTACAGTCACTAACGTACAGCAACATTCATCACTGTCCAGGAACCACTGCACCTTGCATGTTTGGAGATAAAGTTGCTCGTATAATTTTTCACAGAAGACAAGCATGGGAGCAGCTTCCAGTTAACATTTATTTCATTACAAAGGTTGGGTTTATGGGTTCTACCAAAAACATTTACATTATATTACATATTTATACCTTAAATCACATCAGTCATATACAGTACACTGATGACAGAGTGATCATGGAGGGAATACTAGCACGTGTGTGTGTGTGTGTGTGTGTGTGTGTGTGTGTGTGTGTGTGTGTGTGTGTGTGTGTGTGTGTGTGTCACTAGTTGTTGTGTCATGAACAATTATCAAAAACAACTTTTACAATTTTTCAATTTTCAGTTCCTAATTGAAAATTAAAATCCCGATAAATTATAGAAATTTACTTCGAATATTGTGGTCAGTATATAAACTGTTACTATGTTAAACAATCTACCCAACAATGTAATGACATAGAATGCATGTAAAGTCCTGTTCTGGCTCCATACGTCACACCTGCGTACCTGCGGATCCGGAGGAGACGCGCGTCGCGATGGCGCGGCGAGGACTGCGCGGACTCCCCGGACACACCCGCATCACCTCGTCTTGGCATCGCAAACACAAGACCTGGTTGTCCTGGTTCTCCCCCACCTTACCGCAGCCCATGTGCTCCCCCCCAGGCTGAATCTTCATACCTTGCTGGCTGATCTGCACGTCTGCTCCTGCGTCCAGCATTCTCCTCACCGGCGTCGGTCACCGTTTTTTACGCATGGCTCCAACCTTTGAAGGCAGCAATGTCGGTCTTCTAAACTCCACCCACCCCGCTAGATCCAAGGATGTTTGTTCGAACCACCCCCCCCCCCCTCATCAGGTCATCTCCGTTCCATATATATATATTTTATTATTATTATTATAGGATCATTATTGCTAAAATACAGATTTAAGGAGCATGTAACCAAATACATCCTTAGAGAGATAAAACACACTCAAAACTATAGCCAGGACTGAAAATAAGCTGTAAACCATGAACAAATTTTCCATTGTGGCAGTGTGAGAATGGTGACACAGAGTCACAGTAATATAATGTGAACTAATAGTACATGTAATAGTACATGATTGCTGTTGAGAATAAACCGGCATCCGTGGAAATGCACTGGAATCACTGTCAAAAGCACATCATCAACAATGAAAGGTGTAGGAGCAAAAATGTGAACACCAAATTCCAGTATTAAATACCCAGAGATGCACTGATGACCCAGTAATATGTTGGCAGTAAAATGTGGAGGACTCCAACAGTAAGGAAGACAATTATTTTGAGGAATTCCCCTTGGCTCAAGAGAAGTAGCCCAGATCTGTCCACTGACACCTCTGCTGTGGAGGAAATCCTTTACAATGCTCCACATTTACAAGCACGGTGCAGACCATAATTAGCCAGGTAATCCAACAGTGTCACCTGTAGTGTGTTCTGCTCGGAATCAACTCAACACCTGTTATTATCTCTAGCAGGAGTCATCTGAGGATGTCTGTTGCATATAAGAGTTTTAAATACAGTTTGAGCACGTGTGTCAGTGTACAGGTGGTGCAGCACAAATAAAAAAGGAACCAACGCAGTCACACACTGCAACATGCGGCTCAGGAGTTGATTGCTGCATATGTTGCTGTAAACTGGGCTGTTTTTAATATGTTAATGTGGCTTTTATGTTTTCTAGCTTCATGAAGCTTTTAAGCCTTTCATCCAGTTGCTTCACTCCACTACAAAGCTTCTTGAGGCCTCATTTGCTCCAGTAGGACGCCGACTGGACGTAAAAATATCAGCTGGCATGACTGAAGTGTGTGGCATTTTGCGGAAAGCCTGTGAATAAAACTGTCAGCAAAATAAAGAAGTACGCAAACCATGTATATTTTAGAGATAGCAACTGCCTCTCACCCGTAAGTCAGCTGGGTTAGGCTCCAGTAACCCCTCTGACAGTGCAAAAGCGGAAGAAGCGGATAAAAAGGTAATTGAATGAATTTTTTTTTCCTTATCTTTCTGTCTTTTTAACCCTCTTAAATCAAAAATTTGATTTAAAAAACAAACAGCAAAATAATTTCACATTCAACATATAATTTTCTGGCAATTATGTTATATCACATCCACGTATGTGTATTGTGTTTTATCTGTTTGCTTTTATTTCATTTGGGTGTTTCCAAAATTTCACACACCCTTCTACTTCCTGTGCTTTTTTAAGCAGCTGTAAAAGTGAAACTAAACCACCACAGTACGGTGTTTCCCCCAGATGGAGAAAGAAGACAGACACAAGGTCAGATGTTAACAAATTTAAATTCGTAAACTCTTCTGTCATCCCCAGTGAGACTCTGCCAAGGTAAGAAAATCCATAATACTACCCCACATGTATTAGTCAATCTGACCTTTAACTGACTTTACATGAATGCCTTTTTGTTTTTCTGGTTCCATTTCTTGCTGTTCTTTTGTTCCACTCTACTGCACCTAAAAGGAAACTATTGTACTTTGTACTGCGTTAAATGTAAAATTTTGACATTACTTGACAGTTTTGGATACTTTTTCTATTTAAGTGAACAAACCATTAAGACATATAATTCGAACATACTGAGTGACATCCATAATTAGACATACTGAAATACGTACATAATTAGAACATACTGAAACATACTGATCATATATACTAAAAAAAAAAATCACAGATATGAAGAAGCATAAGTTAAGTATAACAAAGCTGTACTGAATGGAATATTTGTTTTGCCCTGATTCAGTTAAATGCTCCTAGTAAGACTGAGCTGCTGCCTTTAAGCTTCACATTCATTATTCAGCTTTTCATATACAGTTTATACACCATATTCATTCATTCATTCATCTATCCCTACCCACTGCACTATACTGTGCCACCCTCAGTTTATTTAGTGATGAATATAAGTACATTTTGTTTGTAGATATATTAAAATTAAGTTAACTGTACAGTACTTCTTTTTTGTATATATATTACCTGAAGGTGTGTATTTGAATACCTGATGTACAATAATGTTTTCAGTGTAACATTCTTTTCATGTGATCCACAATTGGCGGGATGAATAGTTACATGAATAACTATTTACATTAATATAAGATATAAACTAAAATCTAAAGTCCTGGACATGTCTGCAGTGAATACAGCTATAGGTCCAGAAAATACGATATGTATGCAAAACACATGTGACTTTTATATTTCAGTAGATTTCTTTCTGTTGCCTTTCAAGGGGTACATACAGTACACTTGAAGGGTTTTTAATATTAATAATAATAATAATAATAATAATAATAATAATAATAATAATAATAATAATAATAATAATAATAATAATAATAATAATAATAATAATAATCACTATTTCATCTATTGATTATCTGGACATAGAGCAATGCCCACCCTTTCACAGTACTGCACCATCTTCATCCTTCTGGCTGTGCTGGTCTTCATATTTGTGCTGGTCAACATGAACTTCCTGGAGGTGAGAACTTTGTTTCACTGGGAGGCTTTGAAATATGTACTGATTTCAAATGTGGGTTATTAGAGCGTTGAAACTTGCTGTTACTTATTAACAGGAACTTGATTTTTTGAACAGGATGGGGAGAGGATTGCAGACCTCAGATTTGACCAAATATTGCATATTCACAAACTTACTGGTTATAAAGCACATTATGAAAAATATCCACATTTATTTCAACAGGGGGGAGGGGGGGTCAACTTCTACTTCTGGAAGAGACAGCACAGATGGAAAATTGAATAAATTCTCTCACATATTATGGTTACATTACATAAACAGCACAGGAAGCAGCAGAGCAGAGGACACAGTAACCATGTTAGGCTGTTAAATCACTAACGGGAACATAATTTGGAAAATAAATATAGCCGTTCTAAATATTTCTAACAATGATCAGGTCCAGGCGCTCAGTTATACAGTTATTAGATGTTAGGAAAGAGAACAGTCTCTATGTTTGCTTCATATATTTGTGCCTGCGTTTCCTCATTTCAAGACACGTGGTGAAAAAATTCCTTTGATATAGCCATGTAAAGAAAATAATCTCGAGTACTATATCCTTAAGAGCGGATATGGCTAGATTCTCACAAATACTCAATGTTGGAATTTTAAGGGAGAGCATTCTTCTTCTTGGGTCAATGTGAGCGGTACATGATTGTGTATAAACACAAACATGTACAAACTGGGAGAGAGTGAGCACAGTATTTCAGTGTCCTTCAATTCATAGTTCCATGACATCATGGTTCCCATGGCAACACACATGATTGAGTGGATCAAATGAATGAAAAAATTAAGACTTAAGTCTCAGGTTTTTTTTTTAATTACAGAAAAAAATTGATAGTTCCAGAAGAAATTTTGATATGTGACTGGAAATTCACACAGAAACACACTCAGAAACAAAGACACACAGACACAGACACAGACACAGACACAGACACACACACACACACACACACACACACACACACACACACACACACATACACACACACACACACACACACACACACACACACACACACACACACACACACACGGAAACACACACACACACACAACCAACTGACCAGTAGTTCTTACAAGGTTTCTAAACATTGACGTGATTTACTGTTTGACCACGTATAGGATGCATTGTTGTCAACATTTTCTCTTTCAATTTCCCTCATTTGCAGCACAAAGTGGATTTCAAACTTGACTTCAACAGAGTTTCCACTGACCCTGAAATGCGTAATGATTTCTGCACCTTCAAACCACTGCCTCCACTGGACGCTCAGGAGGAACACTTCATACTGTGCAGCATTGCCTGGCCCATGATTCCACTCTTGCCAGATCATCTTTCCTTGAAGCAGACCAGTGATCCTGCCCACAGCAAATTCACCATCCTCCCAAGGAGGACAGGAGGACAGTGGCATGTAGGGGATCAGCTGGAGGTGATCATACAGATGTATGACTTCAGTGGCATTCCTAAAAACTCTGGGGGAGATTTCTTTGTTGCCAGGCTGCACAACTCAAAACTTGGTGCAGGTGTTGGTGGACAGGTGGTGGATCATCTCAACGGTAGCTACACTGCTGTGTTCCCTTTACTTTGGGAAGGAAGTGCAGAAGTTGAGGTAATGCCATGAATCATTTGATTGTTCTTATTTAACACATGCTTGTGTTAAAGGAAGAGTTGTGTTGTGGTGAAGGAAGAGTGAAGACGTAGATTAGTATTAGTAGATTTTTGTTTTTTCTGTTGATCTGAAGGAACTTCATTGGACTTGAAAACTTTGTCCTATCAGGTGACACTGGTTCATCCCAGTGAGGCTATCACAGTGCTGCACAGGCTGACCAAAGAACAGCCAGACAGGATTAGCTTCCAAAGCCTCTTCCACTCTGGCTCAAATTCTGAAACTACCACCTGTAACATCTGCTTAAGACCAACACAGCAAGGACTGTGCAACTACACTGATCTGGGAACAGGTGAACCTTGGTTCTGCTACAAACCAAAGAATCTGGGATGTGATACCAGGATCTCCCACTTCAAGGGAGAATTCAAACAAAAACTCAAGGCCAATGAGGAGAAACTCTTTCAAAGGTGAGGGAACAGAGACCAAAATACTGTTTGTAGTATGTAAGAATACTATTCCCTTTGTCCAGATTAAACATTTTACAAGTAAAGCTTTAATTGAAAAGGGTTTAAAACTGAGTGCAACAAAAATCAAATGAATGTATGAGAATTACGCTTGTTGGTTTAACTTTGTTGACTGTTGTTGTTGACTCAATTTATTGTCCATTTTTAGCTTCTTCTTTTCAAAAATGTAAAAATACATTCTCATTTTTGACCACTTTTGGCCCCCTCATTACATGCTAGTGAGATATTTATTGTGTGTGCTCTTCTTCAGTGGTGTCAACATGAAAGTCATTATTCCGGCTTCAGGACCTGCCAGTGTCACTGTGCTTCCTAAATTAGAAGGTAAATCATAAATCAATTTTCTACCAACTTTAATAACCCTTTATTAGCATATCGTTGGTCTTCCTTTCAGATCAGCAAGAGGTGGAGAGCAGGATTGTGACTTTGAGACTGTCTGGTTATTACTACCAGGATGTGTGGCGTGCTTTAGGTGACACTGCAGTTCGACAATTCAATTCCATCTCTGCCATCAGTCAGTGTCTGAGGGGCAAGGTGGTCCACCTGTACGGGGACTCCACTATCAGGCAGTGGTTTGAACACCTTACCGCAACACTCCCAGGTAGCTGGCCCTTACTGTTTATTTTCACTGTTGTCATTCTGCATCTTAATCTGTTATGTCTTACATCATATTCTAATATTTTAGATCTTAAAGAGTTTGACCTGCACAACTTAAAGCAAGTTGGTCCTTTCATGGCTTTGGACAATGTGAACAACATATTAGTAACACACCGCTGCCATGGCCCTCCCATCCGTTTTGCCAGTGTCCCAACAAGTGAGCTCCGTTACATTGCCAATGAACTAGATGGTTTAACTGGAGGCCCCAACACTGTCGTAGTTATTGGCATCTGGTCTCACTTCAGCACTTTTCCTGTTGAGCTCTACATCCGACGGCTGCACAGCATCCGTACGGCGGTGCTGCGACTGCTGGACAGGGAACCAGGCACTGTGGTTGTCATCCGAACAGCAAACCTCAAAGCTTTGACACTTTATGAGGCGCTCACCAACAGTGATTGGTACTCTATGCAGCGAGACAAGGTGCTCAGAGCCATGTTCAAAGGGATTAACGTCCATTTGGTGGATGCCTGGCAGATGGTTTTAGCCCATCATCTGCCTCACAGCCTTCACCCACAACCTCCAATTGTTAAAGATATGATTGATGTTGTATTGTCTTATATATGCCCTCAAATGTAGGGCTAGAGGTGTTTAGGGGTCGGCAATTCAGAGTCACTTACAGCACACATTTACCCCTATGGTTCTATGCATGGGCGGCAAAGTGGGGTGCGCTGTTGCCACACAGCAAGGAGGTTGACCTCAGACGCAGGTCAGGTGAATTGGTCACACTATTGGTCACACACACGCACGCGCACGCGCACGGCATGAATATTGAGTGGTAGAGCGACGGGCTGGCACATAGCAACCAATGATCATCTTGTGGGGGGCGGTGCTCGGGAGGTGAACTGCATCTTTCCGACTACATGTTCAGTCTATTCAAGTAAATTTAGACAAACATGCTGTGTCAGTAATTAATAAACCATTGTGATTAAAATATTGATACAAACGTCAATTCTGAGATTGTTCTTTTGTTTTCTGATAAATACTCAGTGTATTTATTTTTTCATCAAACAGTTTTAATTCTAGTCTAACAGTGAAGAGCACTCATTATAATGTGTGCCTCCTGTGGCACACGCTTGGCTGCAAAATCACTGGTCCAACTTGCAGCGGTGGGGATGAGAATCAGCACCTCCAAATCTGAGGCCATAGTCCTGAGCAGGAAGCCAAGGGACTGCCTTCTCCAAGTGGGGAATGAGGTCCTTCCACAGGTGAAGGAGTTTAAGTATCTAAGTATTTAAGTATCCAGCTGGGAGGAGACCTCGGGGCAGACCCAGGACCAGGTGGAGGGATTATATCTCAACACTGGCCTGGGAACGCCTTGGGATCCCCCAGTCAGAGCTGGTGGATGTGGCCGGGGAAAGGGAAGTTTGGGGCTCCCTGGTGAAGCTGCTGCCCCCGCGACCCGACTCGGGATAAGCCGTGGAAGATGGATGGATGGATGAAATTGCCCGTAGGAGTGAGTGAGTGTGTGCATGTTTGTCTGTCTCTCTGTGTGACTCCGTGGTGCACTGGCGTCGCACCCGGAGTTCCCCCCGGCTCACGCCCTAAGCCAGCAGGGATAGGCTTCAGCTCTCAGTGACCCACCACAGCGGATGAAGTAGTAGCCGATGGATGGATTAATAAAATTAACAAATTAGCTTATATGAACGGCTTTTTTTTTTTACAATCCAAGACTAATGCTAAATTATTTATTTCCACATATTTTAGGTTACTCTTACCTACGCAATATGCCTATTGAAAAACTTAACTAACCTGGTGGCATCCCAGCCAGAAAGCATCCATTTCTCACAGCAGACAAAACAGAAACAATATCAATCTTATCATTTAGCATACGGGTGAGTCTGTGTTTGATGAGTTAACGCCAATATCATACACTATATTTAAAGACAGATCTATACGTAAAAGCACATTGGAATAACATTATTTTTTACTTCTTTTCCAAATGCTGAAGCAAAGTTAGTGTGAAACTGAGATATCTTAGATATTTTAATGGGACAAGGATATGAGACAAAATAAGAATTTTGCAAACAAAGCATTTAATGAGCATGAATTTAAAGTGTTTTATATTAGTGGCTTATAAAGACTTAACTTTCACCCATTTCACGCACGTTTTGGAGTCAGTGAGAATCAGCGTCAGGTATTGCCTGTCTGCCATGCCATCTGCGTGTTTAAACTTCCCATCACCAAATGCAATATTTAACAGGCATCTGTCACCCCCGCTTCTTTTATGGAATACATCAACAATGGCTTCACATAACAGCTGCACAGTTCATACATGAACAGAAGTATCTTTTCATACGCAAAGAAGTATTGGGATTACATGAGCACCTCAGACAGACTTGATCATCATCCTGGAGGCCTTTAGGGAGTAAGGCGCCTCTTTTTTCCAGGTGCTCCAGTAGATCCCAGATGCCCAGCCAATGTTGTCACCAGCACGATGCCAGTCGCCGTTGAGACCAGCAGAGCCACAGCGGCTGTACCACCAACCACCTCCTTTTGAAGATGTGCAGTCCATCTCAGCAATGTCACCAAAAATGCATGGGTCACATCCGTCATTGTCAGAGTCAATGGTGCTGAAGCCAAAGCCGTTTTGATCGATGCCTCGATAGGTCCCACGGATGGCGTCACCTGAAGAAGAATTCAGGAGGAAACCTTTGATCGACAGGGACCACTGTGTGTCACTAAATGACATCACAACCCCTTCTTTTCATCTCAAACTTTAACTGTGAGTTTGATGTGTTTATGGGAAACGGATAGCTACAAGTACAAGCACCAAGTCACACAACTACTACATCAAGCCACTTTCATAGGACAAACACATTAGGAATGAACAGCTGTAAAAGAAAAGCACCAATCTGTTCCAAAAAGTACATCCAAAAAGGTTCACTTTCATCCTCTGCTCACATGATAATGGACAAAGAGGATCAAGCGTTAAGGGTTAGGCTGAGAATAATTCTAGAAAGCTTTCTTGAAATGTTGCTGACATTCCACTTGCGGGGGGGGAGAGGAAAAGGATTTTAAGCATGGTTAACAGTGGAAAGACCACTCAGATGCAGCAAAAACATGGCTCCCACTACTACTAATGGAATTAACATACGTGAGTCAATAAAATCCAAAGTGAAGAAACGATGTGTAACTAAGTTGAAGGTGAGAAAAACCTACATTACCTGCATTTCCTTTGTATTTCCCAACTTTCAGTTTGAAGGCTGTTCTCTCATTGCCCAGTCTGAACTTCTTATACAGGGCAAAAGCTGTGCCATGGTCCCACAGGTCGACCCTCATGATCCACTTCCTGCCTTTGGTCTTGGTCAGAGAGAAAATCTTCTTCAGGCCGAGCCAGTGGTCATCTGTGGTTTCAGTGCAAATAGTTAGGCCCATCACAATGGACTAACCTATTACAAATAGGTTTTGGGGGTGAATCCCCCTCTGACAGTCATGCAACAAAACATGCTAATTCCAGACACAGGGAGAACATACAAACTCCACACAGAGCTGGACTCGATCCCGCAACCACACTCCTAAACGAGCACTGTCAAGGTGCCCTTGAGCAAGGCGCCGTCCCCTTTATAAGTTGCTCATTGGGCCACACCACAGAAGGAGCTGCCTACCGGCCCATTGTGTGTGTGTGTGTGTGTGTGTGTGTGTGTGTGTGTGTGTGTGTGTGTGTGTGTGTGTGTGTGTGTGTGTGTGTGTGTGTTACGAGCCTGTACACACTACTGTATATATGTTTGAGACTAAAACTAACAGTGTGATCTAGAGTGTGCTAATAATTTTCCTACGGGGATTAATAAAGTATACACATTTACATTTACAACCTGAAATGTCTCTGGAATATACTGTATAATCTATCCTATGTATATGAAGTGACACATTTCTCCATCACGGTAAATTCATTATAGCCTCACATCTTTCTAAACAGCCACACATACTCACTGGTCAGGTTTCCAAAACCATTTTTATATGCTGCCCAGTTTTTCTGGAAGGAAACGGCTCCTCCTGTGCGTCTCTGAAATACAGTCCAAGCTCCATCTCTCCGCATCTCACAAAACACCTGGGGAGGTGTTAAATATACGTTAAAGAGCTGTTTGGGTTTTCTGACACAACTTAATGACTCATTTTTTACCAAGCTAGAGACAATGACATATTATTTTCTTTAAAAACAGCGTGATTTAATTTTTATTGTGGCGTGCCACACAAACATTTGACTGCTGAATCATACCTGAGTATGATAAGTGAAACACACAAAGACAGCTGGACCCCTCAGAGTAAAAATGTCCAACCACACGGAAAAGCCCGTTTAAAATACAGCCGCTACGACTAGATCACAGTTTTTATGCAGGTGACAAGCAGTGTTTTGATTACAGATGCCACAATATATTCTTTATCCTCATATTATGCAACCAATATTTACACAGTTACACATTCTAGGAGTAAAAAACTTGACTGTTACCAGTCTAATGCTTGTATGTACAACGTAAGTTATCTTACAGTCTTACAGTTCAGTTGTGACTGGCTGTTTCTGTAAGATGTAGATTAACATATCTTTATCTTCAGTATCTTTATTGAAATCAATCAAACTTCGCTGAATGGCAAAAAGACATCTACTTGGAGAAGAGGCTCAACATATTTTATGGTGCATCTTTATTGATAAGTATAACAAATATGTAATAATATAATACACATCATCATACCTGTAACACTAGTGCTAAACTATAATATAAATAAGATAAACAGGATCATCCATGGGATTGAGTGATCTATGTTTCTCTACCAGGCGCCCATCATAATTAATTTTCTTTAGCTAGCTAATTTATCTCAGACATGTGAAATTTCTATAAATGAGTGAATTTCTGTTCTAAGAGCAGCAGCATCTTGAACATTTAACAGGGTTTACTTTGTGCATCACATGCCATCTTTATAGGATCTTTTTTGATACCTTAAATGGGGTCCTGAATCCAGCGGGTTGGATTGAGTACACCCCACTGGAGGCTTGTGGAGAGAGAGTCTTAATCTGTGTGCAGTCTGATCCTGAGGTTAGTGAGACAAAGGAGGAAAAACTGATCTTTACTGTTTTGTGAAATAAATTCTAGACAGCAAAATCATGAGAGTATAAAATAGTTGTGGGAACATGCACCGTACCTTGAGAAATATCTCCAGTCTGTTTCTAGAAATACCAAAGAAGTAATTAGACTTTATCTATTTAAACACATAATATACATTATTCTAGTATTATTATTGTTATTGTTGTTGTTGTTGTTGTTTACCTCAGCCTGTTCTGTGGCACCCAAAAGATATAGAAAGGTAAACACACAACACATAACCAGACTCTTCATGATGACCTGGTTTTAGGGTTTAAAAGTTTCATGTTAGAATTTATAGATAATGGATTTTGTAGATACATAAATAATCATATGAAAACTCCAGTCCTTTGATTCCCCCTGAACAAGTACAACCAGGTCACTGCAATGCTTCCAGGAAACATTCAGTTTACAACTTCACTCTTAAACAAGACTGGAGCACAAACGACAGAAAGCCTTAACATTAAAGATTGACCTTGTACAAAAGTTAAAGTAAAGAAAAACTGCAGAGGAAAGCCAACAGTTCCTACCTGCTTGCTGGATGAACCTTGTATCCCAGCTCAAACACAACAACAATGTTATCCCACTAAGTGAAAGACCACACCTCCTTCATGTTCCTCACAAATGTCCCCACCGTGAAGTTCTGAACAACAGACCCATTCATCCGTCACCTGTATGCCTCTCAACTCTGTCGTTATACAAACCAGTTACACGGCTGTGAAATTTTACCATAGTACGTTTATGGGACCTTTTTCCTTCCCCTTTTTTTCCTAACATTTGCAACACCTCTCACAGCAAACAGACCTCAAGAGTGACTCATTGAAGCAACAGCAGCTTTACTGAAGTCAACAGAGCAATTACTCAGATAGCAGCCACATTATTGGACATGTTGATGCACGCCGGTGGACAGAATCCGTCTCCTTTTAAATCCTACTAATGAAACAACCAACACACGTGACGTCCGTAGCTCTGTTTAGGAACAGCCTCTGTACTTTTCTGTATTAGTTATTTTATGACTCTTGACTTTATTTTTATATTTACGAATAAACAAATGTTTTTTTTCCCCCAGATGTTTGCCAATGTTCACCTTTTGTGATCCCTTTAATGACGCTAAAGGACTGGTACTTGCTATGCAGGCGTTGTGAGAAGTGTCTGGTTTCTGGATCTTTGAAGAGGAACCTGTGGTCCATGCCAACGCTCACAGTTTGCTGCTGATGTCAGAGTCACCCTACTTCTCACCTGCAGATCAGTGAACGGCACCTTCTGGATCGGGATGAGCTGTTGCTTCAAGAGGCAATTTACATATAGGCACAATCCTTTCTAGGGTCACAGAGGGGCAATAGCCTATCGTTCTGATGAACTGAAGAAGCCTCTTGGATGAGCAGTGAAACGTCTTCAAGAAACTTTCTTAAAATCCAGTGGATTGATTTAAACAGCTTTGGATAACCATAACCTGGACAACTGAGAACCTACACAGACAACCCCGATCATGGCGAAACAAACGGGCAGCGACAGATGTTTCAAGGGTCTTTTCATAGGGAATGAGTGCTGTATATGCAAATAGAAGAACAAGCGGTGAAACTGGGTGAGATTTTTTGTCTTTTTGAGAAAGTTCAAAGTATGAAGCAGACGAAGCCATTAACTTGGACAAAGTGTACAACCACGTGAAAAATGAGGTAAAGTTTAAGTCAGATTTGTGCATATTCTAATTACTTTTATTCACATTTTTTTATTTTTGAATAATAAATGCTGTTACTACTGGATACTTTTGGGCAGTAGAAAGGCTAATAAAAAAAGGAGTAATTAGATATTTTACAGACGAAGAGTTACAGGAATTTATTCTGTATCACAAGCAACAACACACGTCATTGTGCAAAATGTGACTGTTTTAATGAGAACAAAATGTTATATCTGAAAGGTAAATATGTGTCATTTCTTCCAGAACAGGACCCTAAACCAGACCACAACTGGACCTCACCGGCCAAAGCAGGACTCTTCCCATGTCCAAAGCGAGACCCTCACACTACGCATCTCATGAAGAACAAATTTTTTTTGTCTTTTTCATTTCAAGTGGGCCACATCACTTACATTAAAAGTTAACTCATGAAATTTGCTGCTGTAGTTTGATTCTTTTAATAAGCCATGTAACTTGCTATGATCCAAGGTTTTGAACAAAGTGTGATACTGGTGCGAGGCCACAGCGTTGCACATCTGATGTTGCTCACATTCACAGTGGTCCTCAGTGTGCTCAGGAAGCTTGCATTGCCTATGGTCCATTTTGAGCCATTAGTTTATCTACAGTATATGTGTCTCATGTTATCTTTTATATTATTCTAGCCTGATTGAAACTATGTATTTACATCCAGAAATCAGCTTAAGAGACAGAATTTTTTTGTTGTTCACACTGTATTTCCAGTTAACAATTATTATGCCTTTGTGCCACAGTACAACCCATTAGAGCTGCTGTAGACATAAACTGTATTTTGTTATTTATGTAGACTGCCTACATGCTCTTATTATCTGGAAGCCCTCAAAGAACCAAATCAGCATTTCTTTCACTTAAATTTACATTTTTTTCTCAGACCAATATGTTCTCAAAATTCCTCAATTTGCTGATGGAGAAATGACACCCTCTACTGTGCAAATAGTTATAGAACAGTCATCCTCTTCCATCCCAAATCCAGGGTAGAGAGGCTCAGTGAAGGTGCCGTAGAATGTGTAAAGGTGGCTGAGGGTCCCAGAGAAAACACTGTAGAAGGACAGGGTGCCACCTGGCCAGTCCAGGTACACTCCAACCCTGTGGGAGCGAGACACAGGTGCTGGTATTTGTACGTTTTGGCGGTCATGTTGAACACTGTAATGATCCTCAGAGCAGTACAGACTCCACGACTGGTCTGTGGAGCCAAATCCACAAAGGTGAGAGCTTGCTCTGCGGCGGATTCCTCTCACAGCCACGGCGACATCCACCCAACGTCCATGCCACTCCACCTCCCAGTAATGGCGTTGGGTGAGGCCCTGGTGACACAACACCTGGGAGACGCTCTCGAACCTATCGGGGTGATTAGGGTACTGCTGGCTCTCCCTGACCCATGTCGCCTGCTTACCAGTTTCATACAGAAAGAGAGACTTGGCTGCTGTATTTTTGTCCAACATCAAATCACATGCATCTAAAAGAAAAAAAGGGTAAAGAGTATAAAAAAGAAAGAATACAGAGAATATAAAACAATAATTTCCATCTCCTGTCTACAAAACAGAGCTTCAACTTCATATAGAATAAAATCTGGTCTGGCAGTGTGTTAACTAACAGCAAACATCTCCACAATCAAATGAAAAAATTTCCACACTGTGCTCCCATATCTTTCACAGCCCTTATGAATCATGTGATAAGGGCTGTGACGCATTTTTTTTATGCGTCAGGGAGGGCATCCGGTGTCAAAAACTTTTCTCAAATCAAACACGCGAATCAGGCAACTGGTTCGCTGAAAGGACAAGCGGAAAGGAAAACAAGAAAGAATAAGTCATTTTTCCCTCTGAGGTCTAAGATTAACCTGTGTCTAATCTAAAGAAAGGCAAGGAGACAGAAATTCAAGAAGACCAGATCAGAATAGTGGAATTTACTGTAGGAGGTAAACATCTCTGCTGACATCTGCTGGATAAAACAAAAGATACAGCATGCAAACCTGCTGGTACATGTTCATGTAATAAAGCCCAATACTAAAAACAATGTATTTAAATATAATATATTATATAAATGTGTCATTTTGATGATCACAATCCTTTATAGCATTTGACTCAATGATGTTTTATTACGTAGTAGAATAATTTTGTAACGCTGGAAATAAGCAGCTGTGTCTAGGCTTTTGCTGCCAGAAACTGGGTCACCTGCACACATTACAAAATGTTGCTGCTTGTTTATTAGTCAATAAAATGAATATGATCAGAAAATGCGGTCGCTTACGGTTTTTCAGCCTTGATTTCAAGAAGCACTCAGCATTGTAGTCCAAACTGCAGACAATAATGTAGACATACAAAGAATAATGCTTAGCAGACGGTTATACTACTTCATATCTTGACTTTTCTTCCTCTCGTGTGGTTTCTTTTTCCTGTTTATCATGTCTGTAATGTTTGAGCTTCTCCCCTATAATAAACTTTAATAGATAACTGAGAGGCAATAAACACCGGAAAGTTGATCACCAAATGAAACGTTAAGCTATACATAGCAATTTTTGGGATTATGCCTTTTAAAAGTTGATTTATCATAATGATAATTTAAAAGTTTACTCTTTCATTTTCAGGAATATTAAACAAATTAAGATGAAGGACATTTAAACATTAACAATAAGAGACTGGTTTACCAAAGCTTCTCCAGATTACTGAGTGGGTTGTTCAAATGCACAGAGATCAGCTTCGCTCCAGAGTCCTGCAGATAGTTGTAGCTGAGGTCCAGGTGCTTCAGGTACGAAGGGTTGGAGGTCAGCGCCATGGACAAATATGGACAGACTTCCTTGGTGAGTTCACAAAAAGACAATCTGTGGAGAAGTTAGGAACTCATATTTAATCAAAGAACAATATTTCCCTTTTTAATGCAATATGTAATAAAATGTTTTATAAAGTAATATACAAAAACATAATACTAAAATCTTACTAATTACTTTTCCACCTTATATACCTAGAACTTTATATTTTGATATCTTTGACTGAGAACCTTTTCATTATCTTTTTTTAAAAGCTGAGCCTCATTTTGAACATAAAAAACAAAAATCTCACCTTAACGTTTCTAATTTGCAGTCTGTACTTGCCAAAACACCAGAGAGCAGTATCACCTCTGGGTCCTGGAGGTCGTTTCCACTCAGGTCAAGCTCTTTCAGATGGGATGTTTGAGAGCTGAGGACTGAGGACAGATCAGCACCGCATTTTTGTAGATTACACTCAGTTAACCTACAGGTGAAGATACATTTTGTTCAGTTGTACTGTATGCTATATTAACCACACATGTTGAACTCATCTGATGCCTTGTTCTTTTACATAAACGCATAGCTGATTTAGAATCATTCATTGATAAGAAATATCTGCATGACCTGACCCTAATGTCTCCAGTTTACAGTGTGGACTTCTGAGCCCGGCACACAGCAGCTGGAGGCCTGATCCCTGCAGATCGTTTCCCCCCAGGTCCAGTTTACTCAGATGGGTGAACTCAGTGCTCAGAGCTGAACCAATGTCATTGCAGCATTTCTGTGTCAGGCCACACCTGTTGAGCCTGACAGATGGAAGAAGACTTGAAGTGAAGACACAGTATGCTGCATGTAACAGTGTGGGTTAATGTGAAAAGATTGAGTGATAGATATTTAGTCCACAAGTCGTGCTTTGTTCCTCACTAGATCCCAAGGGAAAGGTCAAAGGTCATATTCCTCCTCCTTTAACGCTCTGCTATATTCACCAGCAACTTGTTAACCTCCTCTGGAGCTGGGGAGGTTTGCGTCATGTTATCTGAGCTTTTCAGCTAGTAATAGCAACCAAAGGATGACACTGACCTTAGGCGTTCCATTCTACAGTGTTGACTTTTCAGTCCAGCGGTGAGTAGTGATACACCAGAATCTTTCAGGCTGTTGTTGCTCAGGTCAACAGTTTTTAGTTGAGAAGTACCTGAACTCAGAACTTCAGCTAAATCTGCACAGGAGTCTTTTTTCAACTTGCACCGATTCAAACTACAGGAGAACAAAATCAAAAGGCATTATTCTATGCAACAATTTATTTGGATTAAATTCAAGTCATTCCAAGTTTCTCTGTAGATCTGACCTAATGTTTTCTAGTTTGCAGTGGGGACTGCATAGTCCGACACACAAAGCCTTAAATCCTGTTTCCTTGAAGTCATTACCACTCAGGTCCATTTCTTTAAGATCGGTTGTCTCTGTCTTGAGAGCTCCAGCCAGTGCTTCACAGCAATCTCCTTCCAGATTACATTTACGTAATCTAACAAGAAAAGAATGAATATGTTTTAAACCGTTGATTAATAAACACACTTTCTGGATTTTAATAGCAATAATTGCCAACAAACAACTATTTGTCTTAATTTGTATGCCTTTTAACTACAAGAAGTAGTTGCCACAGGATGCAAGATTCTACATATGCATATTCACTAGTACAGAGAAGATTGCCAACAGTTGAAACAGACCTTAAACTCCTTAGTTTACAATGTGGACTCCCAAATCCAACACAAAGCAGCTTCACTCCTGAATCCTTCAGGTTATTTTCACTCAGGTCCAACTCTAGCAGGTGGGAAGAAGGTGAGTTCAGTGCTGAGGCCAAAACTGTGCAGCAGTTCTCTGTGAGTTTGCAGCAATTTAGCCTGAAAAATATTGATGTGAATGACACTTCCCATTTCTTAACAAAATCAAAATGAAAAAGGAATGATTTTTTTTCCATGTAGGTGAACTCACAGTGCACGTGTAGAGGAATTAATGACGGGCAAAAGCTTCTGTAACCCCTCTTCTGACCTTATGTACTTCTTCAAGTCAAACTCTTGCTCCGTTGCCTCTGATGTCATCAGTTCAAATGTGAGAGCAGACCACTGGACTGGAGACAACGTTCTGGCTGCAAGTTTGCCAGAACTCACAAAGCTCTGGACCTCCTTCACCAAAGACTCTTCTTGGAGCTCACTTAAGCAGTGAAACAGGTTGAGATTAGCCTCTGGTTCCTCCTTGATCTTCTCTTTGATGAACTGGATGGTTCTCACCACATCTTCCTCCGCTCCTGCTTCCAAATGCAGTACTCTACTCAGAAGCTCCTGGTTCGACTTGAGCGACAGACCCAAGAGAAAGCGAAGAAAGAGATCCCAGTGGCCGTCTGTTCTCTCCAAAGCCTTTTCAATGGCTGTCTTGTAAAAACTGAACACACACTTTGGGAACCATTTTGCAGACATGTTTCCGAAGAATCCAAGAAAAACATTTTCCTTTCTTTCAATGTAGGAGTGATGAGCATACACAGCAGCTAGAAACTCCTGGATGGTTAAATGCACAAAGCTAAAAACCTCTCTCCTTCGTCTTCCCTCCTTCACAAAGACCTCTGTGCAAACTCCTGAGTAGACGGTCGCCTCCTTGACATTAATGCCACACTCCTTCAAATCAGCCTCATAGAAGATCAAATTCCCTTTTACTAGTTGACGGAAGGCCAACTGAGCTAGCTTTAAAACAACACTGCTGCTTTCCATACTGTAGTGCCCTTCTACCATCCGGTCGGTCTGGCAGAGAAGTAGGTAGGCATACATCTCAGTCAGGGTGGTGGGCACAACTCCTGTCACATTGTTGCTCAGCATTTTCTTCATTACAGTCACTGTGATCCAGCAGAACACTGGTATCTGACACATGATATACAGGCTTCTTGATGACTTCACGTGACTGATGACCCTGATGGCAAGGTCATCATCGCGTAGACTCCTCTTAAAGTACTCCTCCCTTCGTTCATTATTGAACCCCTTCACTTCTGTCCACTGGTGAATGTACTTTCGAGGGATCTGGTTGGTTGCCGCAGGTCTGGATGTGATCCAGATGAGACTGTTGCTGAGCAGATCTCCCGTGATGAGGTTTGTGATTATGACATCAAGCGAGGCAGCTTGGGTCTCATCTCTCAATACCTTGTTATACTTAAAGTCTAAGGGGAGAAGAGTCTCGTCCAGACCATCAAATATAAAGAGGACTTTGCATCCTGTTCCCAGTTTCTCAACTGGTTTCATCTCAGGAAAGAACTGATGGAGCAGCTGTATCAGACTAGATTCCTTCTCTCCTATGTTGGGGTTCAGCTCACGGAAAGGAAGTGGGAAGACAAAAGAGATGTCCTGATTTTCCTCTCCTTCTGCCCAGCTCAAGGTAAACTTCTGTGCACAGACAGTTTTACCCACTCCAGGTATTCCCTGGGTAAGCACAGTTCGGATTTGCTTCTCTTGGTTGGGCTTGGGTTTGAAAATGTCACTAACTTTAATGGACGTTTCTTCTGTTATTATTTGGTTGGTTCTCTGCTGTCTGACTTCATGCTCTTCACTGAAGCCTCCCCAGGCTCCTTCAATGACATGCAGCTCGGTGTAGATTTTGTTCAGGTAAATGGTGTCTCCTTCATTAGCGTTCCCCTGATAAATGTTCTGGTACTTCTGCTTCAGGGTGGATTTCAATTCTTCTTGGATGGCAAGGTAGTTAGTTTCTGTACAAAGAATTATTTTTTTAAATTATTTCATTTTAGTGTGGTACATTTTCAATCTTCTGTCTTCGTAATGAAAGAAACGTTTGAATCCATCAACATCAATGTGTTACTTTATCTTCTTACCTTTGCCTGCTTGAGTGTTTGGAACTGATAAAAAGACAAAGAACAGAGATAGCTGTCAAGCGTACAAGTTCTTACAACCAACACAGTCAAGTTTTAAATTTTTTTTTACCATTACCATACTTGTTCTTCAGTGTCTCAGCAAACAGGTTCAGTTGCATCCTCGTCAATATTTCCACTGTAACAATAACGGCGCTGTCGTAGCCATATGCCTGGACCAAAACATCCACAGTGCCTGTCCTGTCCAGGCCAGTGACACGTCTCCGTGGAATGTGAGGAAATCCTTCAAGAACTTTACTATGAAGAAAAAAGTGAAAGGTCCTCAGCTCCTCTTCAAGGAGTTCCTCCAAAGTGGCGAGGAGCAGCTCTGGAACACAAGCCATTTTGCATCTGTGAGTTGCATCAGCCAGCGTGCTCTTCTGTGACAATCTTCACGGAAACAAAGTTTAAAAAATAAAAAAGCCACACTTTCAGTTTTGAGTTGATGCAGGTTGGTTTATTTGCTGACGCTCCAGTTCCTGTTAAAGTCACAGATGATTGCACAACCAGCACAGATCACAACAACTCTGTTTTACAGTAAACAGTCCCTTGCTCACTTGTATCAGCTTGTAGTCATAGTAATTTGTTGCTCCACGTAATATGAAACAAGTTCACACTGTTAGTGTGTGAGGATAGTAACCTGCCCAAAAAAGGAATAACACTGAAGTAAATGTAGATATGGATTTATGGCAGATCAAAAGTTGTACTGCCATAAAATCATGAGCAAACATGTACTATGAATTTGCAAACTAGCTCTGTAGCTATAGCGATACAACCTCATGAAATATTTGACAGACTAATAAATGATCAGGTCTAGGCAGTGGACCCCTTAATTCAAATAATACATTGATTAAGGATTACTGACTAGAACAATTCACTGCATCATGTCTACATTTAATACAATCGCTATTTACTACAGAATGAGACCAGGTTTCTCACATTAATCATTACCCCAGCTGGAACTTTAGAGCAATATAAACGGCGTTTCTTTAGACAAAGGAAATTGAAACAAGAACTGAAAGGCAGAGTGAGAGGAAGAGGGGGACAGACCGATAACTCTCTTTATGTACATGCAGTATATTATTATACACTGAAATTGGACATATTTCTTTGGTTCAGTACTGATTGATAATTGAGCCATCACATTATGTCTCAATGAGAGCATGTTCACATTAATGGGGAATTTAAATATGAAGAATCACAGCTGGGAAATATGAAATTAAATTTAGTTGATAGGTGACTAAACGTTTCGGTCAAAATCATTTTTTGCTTTCCGGCCCATAATACAGTTATAATACAGTTAGATGATATATCCTCACCATGACTGTTACCACTGCTGCAGTAAACAGCAAACAACACTAATATTAATGATCACACCTCCAATGGAAAATTGTGAAGAAAAAAGGGAAAAGTTCAGATTCAAGAGGAAATCAGAAGTGTGTCACTTCAAACTTTGTTGTGAACATAGACAGTGAAATAAACACAAGAGCTTTCAGGTCATTGTACCACCACTGAAAGCAAAACTGGTGGAAAGACAGCCTTCATCTGGGTCCGAATTTTGTCCAGGGCCAAATACAAACTGAGCAGACTTTAAGTTTGAAAAACTCCGTCACTGTCACCGCCAACTGGTGCGTAGATCACTAATTCTCTTATCTGAAAATGACAGGGCTGTCGATGCCAGCAGGTACTTAGTTACATGCTGTCACACAGTGGTATGGAAGAGTATTGCATTACTCTGCCAGTCACTAGAATGTAGATTACATCACAGACTGTCGACAATGGCAATTTTTAGACCAATTAAGTCAAAGTGGATTAGTTCCCTTGGTGCACCTGATGCTCACAGCAAACTAATGTGCCGTGACCCACATTATAATTAACTATTAATTATAATTATTAGATTAAGGTAGGGTGAGTGGCGGGGTACGCTCTGGTTGTGTCGTCAGTGCATCGCGAATGTTAACCACACAGTATTAGTTAATAAGAAATATTTCATCAGTAAGACGGATAATTTGTTCCAGAGAAATGTTCCACATCAACTGCTTCATCTGTTCAAGAGGAATGTTCTGAAGATATTGATTCATCCATTGAAGAGGACCAGTTTGGAACAAACGCATCACCTGTCCAGAAGAACAGTTTTCAAAAAAACGCATCATCCAAGCAAAAATGTTTTGCCACAATTGTGCAATCTGGTCTGAGTTTTTGCCTCCTTGACCCCTTGGGACTGCTGGAGGGTTTGGTCAGATGTTCCCAACAGGCCCTGATGACATGTTTGCGCCTGCTGAGTCTGTTTGACCCACAGCTCCAACAGAAGATCTAACTCATCACCAGGCGATGGTCAGTTGAAAGCTCCAAGACACGTTCTATCAATGAAACCTGACTGAAAAATAACTGATTCATCCATCCATCTATCCGTCCACCTTTGAAATGATACAGGTATGTTTTTATTCATTCATCCACTCATGTTCATCCTTAAAAACATACCTGCTGAATTGTTTTTTTAAAAGATACACTATAGGGTATACTGCTTCAACATCTGGAAGGTTGGAAAACCGGAGAACCCGGAGTAAACCCAAACAGAATATAGGGCAACACGTCAATCCATCCATCCATCCGTGTTGCCCTAAATCTTTTGATGGATAGATAGATGATCTCACCTTGTGCTTTCAGTAAGATAATCTACAAAATTACACTGTAGCCTTAAAATTTTCTCATTCTTTGCTACAATTACGATTGAAGAGGAATAGTTTTACTGTTCTTGAAAATGGAGATCATAATCATCGCATTTTCAAGAAGAGCAGAATTAGTTAAGTGTCTTTACCTGCTTATCCAAATCTGGGTCACCATTTTTTGGTATTCCATTTCCTACCACTTGAGTTACTAATGACAAGAAATGGGATGGAAAAAAAAGGTAAGACACTTCTTTAGGGGCATTCAAAAATGAGTGTGGTAGGGTTCAAAGGGGGACTTTGGGTTGGATGTTGATGCCCGATCTTGCCTACACATTACTTCTGGACAAACGTTTCTTCAAGTTTGGCCTTAAGGTTTTTGCGGATTTCCATGATATCATTAATTTCTGCCATGAAAACTTCTTTGTCATTTTCTGCTTCTTCCTTTGCTTCCCTTTCAATTTCATCACATCTAGCTTTATTCATCTTCAGTTGGTTCTGCAGGTCTTGGAGACGATTCAGCAGTTCAGCATTCCTCTGCTCCACTTCAGCTTTGTTCTCCACAGCCTGGAATGCTTTCCTAATAGCATAAGCAATGCTGCTTTCATGCAGTGTCTGGTAAGTATCCAGAGTACTGTTAATCTCAATTTGAACCTTCCTTAGTAGCAGGCCTCTCTCCGCACAGGACGTGGTCACCTGTCGGATCAGCTCATCAAAGCATTGGGAATAAAGCTCCCTGCGTATCGGACAGATTCCAACTTCTTTAGCCTGCCTTTGCCTCAACTGTCTATACAGATGCTCCTCTAGCTGGACAACTTCCATTCTCGTGCAAGGTGCACTAGAAACATGCTGCACCCACAGCTGGTTATCCTGCATCCATTCCCTAGGTGGAAGGATGGCGTTCAGGATATCCAAACTGGTACTGGTGCTTGCCCCATCAGGGAATCGAGATGGTGGTACAATGCTTGAAGGGTCTTTTGATGTATCTGTGGTTCTAATCAACACTGGATTTTCATATTTCAGTAATGACTTAGGAGGTGTAATCATTGGTTCTGCACATGTCTCCGGTGCAGAAAGCGTACAAGTTTTTTTTTCTGCTACGCCATGTGATTCCGGTGGATCATGTTTAATGGTTTTATACAACGTATCTGTTTTCTGAGCCATAGTTTGGGTTGAATCAAAAAGGTAATATTGCCATATCTGTGTATATGCTATATATATGTATGTATACTATATATGTTGTGCCTTTGATCAAAGCCTTTGAAATCCACATTTCAAAGTCATTGAAATAATTTCAAAGCATTGGATTTCATATTTTGAGTTGTCTAGACCACAACACAAATTTTTTCTCTCCAAGGGCTTGGTGTCTACATAGTCATAGTCAACTTACTTGTCAAATGTACCATATATGCACAACATACAGCACAGATGAAATTACAGTCCTCTCAAACCCACAGACAGTAAAAAAACACGAAAGAACCGCTCTAGTGAGAGAGAGACATACTGTTCAATGTGAACAATATGTCATTTAAATCTTCAGATATGTATAAAAGTGTTCAACGTTTGTTATGGAAGTCAACAAACAGTGATTACCACGTTTGTTGACAGAGAGGGAGTATGTTATAAATACTAGCAATAAAATATGAGAATGAAATTGTATTTTCAGAGGATTTTGGTAGAAAACCGTAGTTTATAGTACAAAAAGATATAGTATACTTTATAATACGGTGATGTATTGTGATTGTCAGTGTTCGTGTGTTCGTTTGTCTCTTCGTTTGTCCACCAAATATCTTCGCACCTGTTGCAGATAGAAAGATGAAACGAAAAGCTTAAAATTACTCAGGCGGCAAAGGGGATGAAAATGAGATGATGACCTTGAGAAAATTAGGTCTCGTCAAATATCAACTTTTGTACCCTGAAGAACTGGATAAGATAGAAAAATGAGGGAGAAGACCAGTGAGAGTACGACCATAGATCAAAGCTAGTGCTTTGATCAGAGCACTAATTTTGATCTTTGATCTATGCAAGTAGGTCGGTAAAATTTTGAATTCAGGGGTGTCGCATGATGTTGCAGTCTCTGACTGCACTGGTTCTTGTTTCTCTTTTTATTTTTGCACTCAGGAAAAAGGCTTCTGTGTTCTGGCACACATTAAATCTTTACATACATCATTACTCAATTGTGACTTTTCTTGTGCTCTATCGAAATTTAAAATGAAGGAGGAGACTAACACTAAGACTTACTTAGTCTTACTAAGAGTGTGTGCTTCCGCCCATGTATTAGCATACCAGTTATCTTTGGGGGACAGTTTTTTCCCTCACTCCTGTCTTATAATTTAAATTTTAATTACATAAATATCTTGCGGCAAAAAGATTTATACATCTCACCTGGGGTCCAAACATTGAACTACAGGATGTTCAAAGCAGCGTCTCACCTGATGAGCAGTTTCTGGCCGTTTACTGGAACTGTTTGTTTTACAGTGTGCTGTTTCAACCACAACCTAAATTATTATTCGTTGACCCAGAAAGAGGCCCTGAAAGCCACATGTTCATGCAAGTCACTGTTTAAACATGATGTAATTAATGTTGGCATGCACATGTTTGTTTGCATATTAAATTGTATGGTGTGAGAGAAACTTGTATTTTAGATCAACATGACCTTTGGTAGCAACACGTAATGCTGGAAAAACTGGACACTTGAGCTGTCTTACTGTCTATTGTAAAATTAGTTGGAATTTCTGAGATTAACATGGATATAGTCACTTTTTCCAGAATCAGGAATTTGGATATATATATATATGTATGTATGTATGTATGTATGTATATATATATATATATATATATATATATATATATATATATATATATATATATATGTATGTATGTATGTATGTATATATATATATATATATATATATATATATATATATATATATATGTGTGTGTGTGTGTGTGTGTGTGTGTGTGTGTGTGTGTGTGTGTGTGTGTGTGTGTGTGTGTGTGTGTGTGTGTGTGTATATATATATATATATATCCGGGGTTCACTGGCATTGCACCCAGAGTGTACCCTGCCTAACACCCAAGTCCGCTGGGATAGGCTGCAGCAACCCTGCTAAACAATGTGGTTTGTTTACTTTTGATTTTGTCAAGTATGAATCTATCAAAAACTTGTTTGCTGAATGCTCTGATATATAAAAGGCCGTTTTGAAAAAATTAAAACAGAAAAAGAAATTTGTTGACAATTGAATGAGAATATTTGAAGATTATTACATGTAGTATCTCAGTCATGATCCTCAGACTGATTATTCCCTTTTTAATTAATTACAGTATGTAAGTGAAATTAAAGGATGTGTCACCAGCTAACTAAACAAAATACTGCATACATAAATTAAACCAACCAATGACTGAATACATGCTTCTCACTCAACACAGAACATAAGACATCCTTGACATGACACAAGTTTGTAAAAGTATACAAAACGTTCTTGTTTGATGCATTCTTTTTAAAATGGCTTCTGTGCTGCAGTCAGATGAACCTTCAACCTTTTTTCTCCAGGTTCATTTAAAGTCCAGTAGAGTGATTTAAACTCCTGTGGTCTCATCTTTGTTAAAATTATAAAAACACTGATTAAAACATTGAAGATCTTTCAGTCTGTCGTTTCTCAGTTCCATTAAGAACAACAAGCGGTTGAGTCCCAGACCCTGGCACTGGGCCAGTACTGCCTGTGTCGGGCGGGGGCCGCCACACCAGATCCTCAGATCATATTCATGACATTTTACTAATCATGACATGCTCACAGATGGTGTCTTGTAGGATGTACATTACAATAGAAGAAAATCAGACAAGACAGAAATGTGACGTGATATCGGCAGGTGTAGCGGTTGTGGACACTCTGATGATACTTTTGGCATCCAGCTGTTTATTTTGATAACATTCATACAGATAGAGAGTAATATAGAGAGTACAGTATTTTCCGCACTATAAGGCGCACCTTCAATGAATGGCCTATTTTGAACATTTTTCATATATAAGGCACACTGGATAATAAGGTGCATGCTCCACAGTATATCTATCTACCTTCAATATTTCTATTGAAATATTTCTATTTATATTATATATATATATATATATATATATATATATATATATATATATATATATATATATATATATATATATATATATATATATATATATATATATATATATATATATATATATATATATATATATAATAAAGCCTATTTCAAGACTTTTCACAAATAAGGCCCACTGGATTATAAGGCGCACTGTCGATTTTTGAGAAAATTGAAGGTTTTTTGGTGCGCCTTATATTGCGGAAAATACTGTATATGCAGATAGATCATCTTTTACTTTCATAGAGAGTAAAAGATGATCATGAATCTTCCCATTGGCAGCATCTCCCAGTCAGGCTTAATTCAGAATGAGCGTCGACTATGTTTTTTGTTTATTTGTTTTAAAGAGAAAATAAAATGCAAAAGAATTTTCATGGAAGATAAAACTGTCAAATTAGGCCTGTTTTGATTATCACGTAATCAATCTCAATCCTTCCCTTATTGAGCTAATGACTGCATAAATGGTAGCGTAACATAAGAAAGAGAGAAACTGAAGAACTGAAGTTTTTCATCATTACACTAGAGAGCATACTGTATGGGAGCTACAACAACAAAACCACATGGTTAACAAAGCTGACAATAAGCTCTCAAAATACTTTTTGCACATGTAGTGATCAACACTGACTGACTGTACTTGTACACTTTTACATGAAGACATTATTATGTGTACTTAGACTCAGATAAGAAGTCAATAAAGATTATGACCCAAACACATGACCACCACCGTCCCATAGAGGGGGGTCTAACACCAAAAAAAAAATCCCAAGACCACAACTAGCTCAAGGACTTTCAATTAATGACAAGTGGGAAGAACCAACTTTGCTAAACAAGCATGAAATCATGTTTGTTTATGAAAGGCCACGCCCAGCAAAGGCAAAAGGAAGACCTGGTTTTGTAACATTTCATAGGCCTTGAAGCGTCCGAGGTGGACATGGACATTGCTACAATAAACGCTCTTCCTTGTGAAGAATTTGTGAAAATTTTTGACAATGTGATTGTAAAATGTCCTCTGATTGCAGCTGCTGTGTGGCCGAGGCGTCCCTTTAAGGATTTGATTGCTTTTGAAGAGGCTATCAGCGAATTCATTGATTCTCTTCCAGACTCAGGTGAGACACAAACCGACTATTGGTTCACATTTGCTTTGGTCTGATGGACCTCTGGTAATGTTTTTCCCCAGGAATACAATCAACTCGGTGTGAAGTGACACCCATTTGACAGTATATTGACAGGTCACCTCTGTCTCCAGGTAAAGAAGGACTCCTCAGGTGTTTCAAGGCCCTTGCAGGGAAGGAATTCCAGAATGGCACCTTGAGCCGGGAGTCTGACGAGGAACAGAAGGCAGCCGGGATGGATGTGCTGAACTCCAATGAAGTATCTCATATGGCACGGCTCAATGAGGAGTACCAGCAGCGTTTTGGGTTCCCTTTTGTCATCTGCTCTCGAATGCATAACAAGGTCAGCATATTTAATCAGCTGTTGGTTAGCTGCCAGAATGAGCGCACAGTGGAAAGAGCGCGGGCCATCAAAGAGGCGAAGAAGATATGTCACCTGCGTCTCCAACGTCTTGTGCTCAGTGACTGAATTTATTTTTGGAAGGGATGAGATCCGTCTAGATGTGGACTCCTTGCAGGTCCACATCTTGGACTGTATCAGTTAGATGCCCACCATTAGTATCCACGACAACTGCTACCCCTACAGCGTGATTTCCTCTCCCTTTTGTCTATACTTCTGCTCCCAAGGTGACACCTCTGTGAAAATGTCATTCCAGACTGAAAATGTCTTGAAAACGTTTTTTTCCTTTGGTAAAATTTAGGTCCAAGGATTTCAAATCTGGAAACAGATAAGGTCTTCCTTCTTTGTCAAATTGGAAAATTGCTTTCTGATTCTAATTTTTTGATTCTGTGAGTGAAAATAAAATAAAAACCAAGATGAAAATTTCAAAGATTATTTTCTGTTTAATATACAGTTATAATAGCTTGTATGATTTTTTTTTTCAATGACACAGTTTGTAAACTAAGGAGATGTAGAAGCACAGCACTGTGCTTAGAAAGGATGTGAGTTCACCATCAGTAAAAAAAGAAAAGAAAAAAGATCATTTTAAAGTCTAGGCCTTCTTATACTGATACTTATAAGAGAATTCCTCTCTTCAAAACAATTACAGCAGAGCTCTTGGTGCGGGTGACACCACCACAGAGTCATGAAGAGTTTTTCTAACACATAATAAGTAATGTAATTAATATTTATTCTAGTAATGAATAAATGAAAGTAATCATTCCTTGTGCTATATCTTCAGGCAAAAGAAATCCACTTTGAATTGATAGATAGATAGATAGATAGATACTTTATTAATCCCGGAGGAAATTGAATTGAGAAAAGGAAACACTGAAATCACAGGACATACCACAAGACATACATTACACTAACAGACAGGCACATGCAGCATTAACAGGACTTATATACTAAAATATAACTAAAAATATAAACAGTATAAAATTTAAAAATATTACAGTATTAAGATATAAACAGTATAAAATAAAATCTAAACAGTATAAAATTGAATTAAAATATAAAAACAGTATAAAAAATAAATAAATTATATATATATATATATACAACAGTATAAAATTAAATTTAAATTAAATTAAATCCATTTTCAATTTTCAATTGCACGCATACTGAAAGGGTTTTTAATCCAGCTGAGATCCCAGTATTTCTACTTAGTATCTTAACATAAAACGTTCTGAGAGCCTTTCTCAAGTCTTGACACCAACATTCTCACTTTCCTCCTGCTTGGGATTTTTCCATATTAGTGTTGTCACACTGGGATTTACGTTTCTGGTGCAGAAACAGGGAAGTGCGTCTGGAGATGAATTAGAATAAAACCAACTTGTTTAAGGAGTTTCTGTTTCACGTCTAAAATATAATGTTTTCACTTTTAATACGCGCTCCAATAGTCAGGCTGAAGGATTTAATGTTCATGTGTTTCGTATTTGGTCTAGATGGAGGGCGCAGTTGCCTCACTCACAAGTTCAGGGTTCGATTCCTTTCTGAGCGCACAGGTTGACGACTTTACTGGTCTTGCTGCAATTGACTTTAAAAAAAAAAACATCTCAAAACTGGATTACCTGCGGAAACAGGATTTAATCCAAAGAAGAGCACCACCGGAGTGTAAAGATATACTTCAAAAATCAGGTCAGGAAACAACCCGCTTCTTCTTAAGGGCGTCATACACCTGTAACAATTGGGAAAATTTTAATTTTTTTATTTATTTATTTATTTATTTATGTATTTATTTATTTAGTGTTTTACCAGTTTTTAATCAGACTGTTAATTTGATCATATGTACGTCAATGTGACTCACGAATGAGTAAATGTGAAACTAATGTTCACCATCCATGAACCTCACCCCACGTCTCCGGTGTACACTACAGTATATATTTCACACAATGTGTGGAATAAAAAAAAAAAAAAAAACGCACAGCCAATGTAATACAGTAGTGTGTTTGTATACATTTTTTAAAATTTATCTATTTTTTTTTAGTCCACATATAGTCACATATCTTGCCACCACACGTCTTTTCCGTCTGTCTTAAATCTTCTCATTTCATATCAGGTTGTAATGGTGTTATTTCCCTGTGTAGACATCGGATTACGTGCAGTACGTGTCTTCCTTCGTTGTGAAATTGTCGAGAAATGCTGGAATCTTCTCATTTACCTGTGAATGTATTTCAGTACAGTTTCTAGACAACTTGAGAGACTTTAGAACTGCTTTAGAACCTATAAGCGTTTTGTCTTTGAATAAAACATCATCATCTTTGACATAAATGATGAAACTTAAAGAGCAGAATTTCTTATGAACACCCTGATAAATTTAATGACTTGTTTCATATCAAAATGTAGCGCTCCTTCTTTTAATTGTACATGAAGCTATGTTATATTTGATGAGGGAAATACAATTACTAATACTTCATCATTAAGGATAAGTCTCCGGATCTTCTTGTGAACACTTCTTGTTACCAGCAGTGAGAAGGTCTACTGTGAGTCTTTAGTTGTATCATGACAAGCAAAAAATGACTCGATAGTGTAAATATGAAATACTCATGTTTGTGTCTGGTCATTTTCTCTCATGTGGCCCCACTAGTAATGGAACATAAATGTGAAGCATTTTACGTAGACATAAATTGTTTGTATGAACACACAGTATGAAGGTGTCAGTGAGCAGGCCGATGCTTTGTTCTGTTGGAGATCACTTATAGCTGTGTGAGTCATGGAAGAAGAAAAAAAACAGGAAGTTGCGTAATTAACATAAAATGCAGTTAAGGAAACCACAGCAGGTAAGGCAGCATGAGGTGGAACATAAAAAACTTACAGAGCAAGTGACAAAAATCAGTTCGATTTGAATCTAAATCTGTTGTTTGTGGAACAAAGACCAGGTCCTTACTTTCTGCTGTGAGGAGCAGAGTCATCTGACCGGTGCCATTGTTGATCTCGTCCTCTCTGTCACGCCTTTCTACTGCAGCGGCATCTTTGTGTTTTAGTTTTAATTTGCAGTGTATGTTTTAAGAGTAGTTTGTCTTTGAGAGACTGTGTGGGACCGAAAGCTGCAGAGGCCGGGGCAGCTCCTGTCCCACAGCACTCCTTCCGGCCCCTTGTTCCTAAACCCCTTATCTTTATGCTCCAATGTTTTCACTTTATTATTTCTATTGTAATGATTTTTATGTTATAAACCATCCATCAATCCATCCATCTTCTGAACCACTTTATCTGCTGTCGCGTGTCACGGGGAGCTGGAGCCTATCCCAGCAGGCTTAGGGTGAGAGGCAGCACATTATTATTATTATTATTATTATTATTATTATTATTATTATTATTGATTATTGTTGTTCACATTATGGGGCAGCACAGTAGTGCAGTGGGTAGCCCTATCACCACACAGAAGGTTCTGGGTTCTCCGGCTTCTTCCCACCTCCTAGAACGCACACTTCAGATGAAGTCATAGTTCAATTCAAATGAAGTGAACTGAACTATCACTTCAGGTGTATGAGTGGTTGTTTTTCTTTTGTATGGCTCCATCATGCACCGGCGTCCCGTCAGGAGTGTTTCGCCCGTAAGTAAGTTGGGATAGGCTATAGCAACCCCTCGTGACCTACAAGGGTGGAAGAAGCGAGTAAGACGATCAATTCATCATTCATTCATTTTCCTCCGTTTCCCCCTCCTGAGGTGTCGGACAGTCTTACAGAACAACTTTGGTGCCGTCCGAAAGTCCTTCTCCATGGCCTATCCAAACTCCTCCCACACCCTCTGTTTTGCTTACATCACAGCGGAGGCTGCAGTCCTTCTGGGCTGTCGGTACCCTGCAATGGCTTCAGGAGGCCCCAGGGACAACATGCCCCCAAAGGCCTCTTTCTTCAGTCGGACGGCTTCCCTGACCACCGAGGTCTACCACGGTGTTCGAGGTTTACCGCCCCTTGAGGCACCCCAGACCTTTAGACCACAGCTCTCAGCTGCAGCTTCAGCAATGGAAGCTTTGAACATCGACTATTCAAGTTCAATGCCCCGAGCCTCCACAGGGATGCATGAGAAGCTCCTTCGGAAGTGTGAATTGAAGGCCTCGCGGACAGAGTCCTCTCCAAGATGTTCTCAGTTCACCCGCACTTCTACTTTGGGCTTACCAGGCCTATCTAAAAGTTTCCCCCGCCAGCAGACCCAACTCACCACCAGGTGATGATCAGTTGATAACTCTACCCCTCTCTTCCCCCGAGTGTCCAAAACACACGGTCGAAGGTCAGATAAAACAATCACAAAATTGATCATTGACCTCTGACCCAGGGTGCTCTGGTACCAGGTTCACTTATGAGCATCCTTGTGTTCGAACATGGTGTTAGTTATGGACGATTCATGACTAGCAGAGAAGTCCAACAACATTACGCCGCTCAGGGAGGCCATTCCTCCCAGTGACGCCCTTCCAAGTGTCTCCATCATTGCCGATGTGTGAATTGAAGTCCCCCAAAAGAACAATGGAGTCTCCTACAGGGGTCCTGTGAAGGACCCCATTTAGGGAAACCATGAAGGCCGAATACTCCAAGCTGCTATTTATGGTGCGACCCTCTCATCCACTGGGGTAAACTCCAACACAGCGGTGCTCAGCGGGGGCTTGTGAGAATTCCCACACCCACCCTGCACCCCTGACCAACTCCGGAGAAGAACAAGGTCCAGCCCCTGATCATGAGTGTGGATCCAGAACCGAGGCTATGCATGCACAGGGGGTGGGGAAAATCCATGTTGCCTCTTCGGTCCAGGCCCTGTGGCAGACCTGACCATCAGGCGTTTGCTAACAGGCCCTCCATCGACACCAGGCTCAAGACGTGGGCCCAGGGTGTCCTCTGGGCAAGGTCACTGGTTTCCATCCTTTGTTTGTCATAGGGTTATTTGAACCATTCTTTGACTGGCCCTGCACCTGAGACTCTTTTGCTTTGGATAGCCCGACCAGGAGTACAAGACTCCTGACAACACAGTTCTCCGGGTCCTTAGGGCACGCGAACCTCTCCACCGCGACAAGGTGATGTTTTCTTGGAGAGGATTATTATTATTATTTTTATGTTTGGTTGAGAAAAGAGCTCATCCAGATGTTACTTTGAGCAATGATTCATTCAATGGTGGAGGTCTGCCAGTTATCTTATCTCAGAGGGATTTAGTTCTCTGGTCAAACATAGTTAATAGTTAACCAGATGAGCAGTTACACTCATGTTCACACCCAGGTGTAATTGGAGATCCTGCTGGACTGTGTAGGAACAGGAGCATAGAGAGGATACACCCATCCTATTGTGTCCCAAGTATAACCTGAGAATTTTGTTGTGCGCCGCCACATCAACAAGCTGTTAACTCAAATTAATATGTTTGAGTTACAATGTGAAATTTTCATTGCTTTAGTTGAGTCAAACCTTGAAAAATTGGTTTGGAGCAGATGTGTTTCAGACAATGAGGATGGAGTGTTAGATTACATCACCTTTGGGACATGAATATCTCAAAACCTGAAAGGTAAAACAAAAGTTTAGCAACAGTGTCAGGACCATTATGTACCCTTACAGCTTCCACATGTGGTCCCAGACAGAACTAATACCTATTAGTGTGTAATCGGAGCAGAGGATGCTGGTAGGTGAGGTAGGAGGGAGGCCTGTATATGGAGGGTTTTTTGAGTTAGGAGTAGTCTAAGTGGATATGCTGCAGGACGGGAAGCCAGTGGAAGAGGAGTGCTGGAGTTCATTGAGGTCTTTAAATTCTGTCATGTGATTTACACACACACACACACACACACACACACACACACACACACACACACACACACACACACACACACACACAGGCAAATTTATTTAAATGTATGCAAAATCAGAGGCTTATTTTGGAGAATGAAAATGTTTTTGATTTTTTTTGTCTTTGTTATTTTATATACTGTAATAATCCTGTAATAAAAATTAAGAATGCACACTCTAGTAAGTTAGTCAATCAATCACACGCATGCATATTAGTGTGTACAGACCCCCGTAATACACACAACCACACACAAGGGGGCCTGTAGGCAGGGGAGGTAGATTGGCAGACAGCCCCTTTGTGGAGCTCCCCAAATGAGCAGCTTGTGAAGGGGGACGGCGCCTCCCACTGTCAGCTCACACTCCGGGTGTTTTTGGGCGGGAGCGGGAATCGAACCGCCGATCTTGTAACATTGAACGACACGCTCTACCACTGCTGCCCCTAAATGTTAAATGATTAACCAATTATTGGGTAGGAGGTGGGGTACGCCACAAACAAGTCGCCAGTTTATTGCAGGGCTACATGCAACCAATCACATTAAGCCTATGGACAATGTATGTTTTTGGGCCGCGGTGCACTGGCGTCGTGCATGGAGTGTCCCCCGCCTCACGCCCTATGCCGCCGAGATAGGCTCCGGCTCCCAGTGACCCACAGTGGGGGATATAGCAGTGGTAATCTGAAGTTGACTGACTGACTGACTGACTGTATGTTTTTGGGGAGGAAGCTGGAGAACCCACACAGAAACAGGGACAACACGCAAAGTCCCAGGAGAATTTGCTCTGAGGCAACTGCACTCCCCACTGCACCTCTGTGTCACCCAATAAAAAGAAAATACAAAGCTTGGTGAAAGGCCCTTGGTGATGCTTGTGACACTGGTGTAACATATGATGTTGTTACTCACAAAATGCAATATTATATGTTTAATCACCTAATACCTCAAGAAGAATTTCCTGACAAGCTTGTATATATGTGTATGTGTGTATGTGATTTGTCACACAATAGTGGAAATGCAAATCTATGAGCCGACTACATACCTTGCTGATCTCAATCATGCTGTGATTGGTTGATTCAGCCCTGGCTTCGGTTGGGTTGTCAACACAAAAACAAAGTACATGCTAATGCGCGCCTGTGTGTGTTCACTCACATGAACTGGTTATCACATGCAGCCTCAATGAAGCAGCACCATAGCAGACAGAGTAACCTCCTTTCCAGGCATCTCACTTCTCTCAATCTGAAAGACACTGATGTGTCCGGTTTTCCTCCTTTCCTTTCTTTACAGTAACTTAATCAGATTCTACCTGTCAAGACAGGCATACATGCAGTCTCATACGTCAGAATGCTGTTCATCGACTTCAGCTCAGCATTCAACACAATCGTCCCCCAGCAGCTCATCCATAAACTGGACCAGCTTGGACTCAACACCTCCATATGCAACTGACTGCTGGACTTCCTGACAGGGAGGCCACAGGCAGTTCGTGTGGGTAACAACATCTCCAGCACCATCACGCTGAACACGGGAGCCCCCCCAAGGATGTGTTCTGAGCCCCCTCCTCTTCACTCGACTGCACACCAACTTTCAGCTCCAACCTCTTCGTCAAGTTTGCAGACGACACGACTGTGGTGGGTCTCATCAACAACAACGATGAGACAGCCTACAGGAATGAGGTGGGCCTCCTGGCTATGTGGTGCAGGGACAATAATCTCCATCTGAATGTGGAGAAGACGAAGGAGATTGTTGTGGACTTCAGGAGAGCACGCACCCAGCATGCTCCACTAACCATCAACGGTGCTGCAGTGGAAAGGGTCAGCAGCACCAAGTTCCTGGGTGTGCACCTCTCCGAGGACCTGTCCTGGGACCGCAACACTGCATCGCTGGCCAAAAAAGCCCAACAACGCCTCTACTTACTCCGCAAACTGAGGAGCGCAAGAGCCCCACCCCCCATCATGCTGACTTTCTACAGAGGCACCATCGAGAGCATCCTGACAAGCTGCATCACCGTACGGCGCCTGCACCGTTTCCTGCCGCAAGACCCTGCAGCGCATTGTGAGAGCAGCTGAAAATATCACTGGTGTCTCTCTCCCTTCCCTTACAGACATTTATAACACCCGCCTGACCCGAAAAAGCCATCAGCATTGCAGGTGATCCCACCCACCCCTCTCACAGGCTTTTCAGCCTGCTGCCATCAGGTAGGAGACTGCAGAGTCTGCGGGCCAAAACCAGCAGGCTCAAGGACAGTTTCTTTCACCAGGCCGTCAGGAGGCACAACTCCCTCCCTACTCTGCCCCCGGCCATAGCCTCTAACTCTACCCTCACACTGCCCTGCCCTCCCCCCAGCACCTGACTACCTATCTCTCCCTCCTCCCGTCAACTCAGGGACTGCACACACGTCATTTCCCCTATGAGATTAAAGTGTATAGAAATGTTAACCATCCCTTGTGTTTCGTCTTATACTTCGTGCTGTACTATCTGATGTACTGTCTGTGTTGTACTGCTTGTTGCACTGCCTGTGTTGTACTGCCTGTGTTGTCCTGCCTGTGTTGTACTGCCTGTGTTGTACTGCTTGTTGCACTGCCTGTGTTGTACTGTCTGTGTTGTCCTCCCTGTGTTGTTCTGCCTGTTGTACTGTCTACCGTGGGTCAGAGAGGACTGCAATTTCATCTGTGCTGTATGTCGTGCATATATGGTACATTTGACAATAAAAATTGACTTTGACTTTGACTTAAAAGGTTGAAAGTAGTACTTTAAAGACAAAAGTAAATAAATAAATAGATAAATATATTTTTAGTTAAAAACCAAGTTAAAAAGCTGGGTCTTGAGTTTGCTTTTAAAAATGTCCACAGACTCTGTTTTACTCAGGTTCTCAGGCAAACTGTTCCACCAACATGGGCCTTAGTGGTAAAAGGAGGCCTCGCCATATGTTTTGGTTAAAACTTTTGGTGTAATTAAAAGGGCAGTGCCTGAAGACCTGAGAGATCTAGAGGGTGTATATGTTAAAAGCAAATCAGATAAATAATTAGGACCAAGACCATTAAGAGCTTTAAAAACCATCAAAAGGATCTTAAAATCAATTCTGAAGTGTACAGGTAACCAGTGCAGAGAATTTAAAATTTGTGTAATGTGAGCTCTCTTTCTGGTCCTCGTCTGAACTCATACAGCTGAGTTTTGGAGGTGTTGTAATGGAGTAGTGCTTTCTTTGGAGAGACCAGAAAGAAGAGTGTTGCAGTAATCAATTCTATAAGTAATAAAAGCATGCATTAGTGTCTCTGTGTTGGTTTGAGATAAAAATGGTCTTATCCCGGCAATGTTCTTTAGATGATAAAAACCATTCTTAACCGTACTTTTAATTTAAGTATTAAAATTCAATTTAGAATCTAGAATAACACCAACGTTTTTTACCTGCTCAGATGTCTTAAAAGCCAGGGCTTTGAGTTTTATATTTTATAAGTTTTTCTCTGTGTGCTTCAGGACCGATGACAAGTACTTCTGTTTTGTCCTGGTTGAGCTGTAAGAAGTTACCAGCCATCCATAACTTAATATCTAAAATGCATTTTAAAAGAGGATCTATTGGCCCAGTGTCATCAGGGGACACAGCTATGTAAAGCTGTGTGTCATCAGTATAACTATGGAAATTAATGCCATGCCTCCTGATGACATCCCCCAGCGGTACCATATAAAGATTAGAAAGAGTTGGATCTAAAATTGAGCCTTGGGGAACACCACACTTCAGTTCATAGCTCTTAGAGGAATATTCGTCCATGCTTATAAAAAATTCTCTTCCAGTAAGATATGACTTGAACCAATTTAAAACAGTATCAGATGCCAACCAGGGTATAAAGTCTGTCCATGAGAATTCTGTGGTCAACTGTGTCAAGCGCTGCACTGAGGTCAAGCAAAACAAGAACAGAAAGTTTTCGATGTCCATATTGCACCTAGAATCATTGACAACTTTTGTTAATGCCGTCTCTGTACTGTATCAAGATAAAAGGTACAACAAGATACATAAAAGATACATAAAAGACTCATTTTATGTACACAAGTGTTATAGGGTTGATTAGTCTTAGGTAGGCCACAATAAATGACAGCAGAACACTGCAGTTTTTGTGATTGGGGGAAGCCTCGGAAAAGCAGACATTGTCTTATGCTGTCTCCTTCTCATTCTAACAATCTGCTCAGGCCATTGATTACAGCCTTTGAGTGCTGGACCACTCCTATTAAATGGGTTTGTGTAGCTAACGGACTGGAGCATGCTCAGTAGGAGCGTCCCAGATGAGCTGAGATGTATTCTTATAGTATGTATTTAAAAATGCAGGTAACTGGCAGAATTGGGATCTTTTCAACTTCCAAAAATCATGTACAGATCCTTGCAGTCCTGGGTTGTTGGGGATACACGTGGTCTTTGGTGGTGATTCCATTGGATGTACCGTCCAGATCTTGGTCAGAGCATATGGCAGTGAGGGGAACAGTCAGTTCACAGGCAACAACTAATTGAACACTGTCTTAAAATACATCTGTTAAAGTTAAGCATTTTATGGTCTTAACTGCGACCAAATCATATCAGCACAATAACGACGTTATCTAATCAGTATCTTGATATGCTGCATTATTCAGAATGATTGACTACAAAGGATGAGGTTCTCATAAGTCTTTGAAGAAATGAATGAAAGAGAAATATATTTGTGTGTGACAGGTGCCAGACCTAAGGGAACCTGGACTGGCTCATGTGATACACAGGCTAAAAGCACTGTGAATCGATGGTGTACTGGCTGTGGATCAATAACTAGGCACACAGGGTTAGCGTCTTCACAAGCCAGTGACGTTTTATTACTGACTTGCGCCAGGTAGAGCTTGCTAAGATGCCACTCCCCTTGATTCACAGGAGTGCGCTAGGGCCACCCTCCGATCTGGCGTTGTGAGTGCTTTCTGGTCACCCTGCTATTGTAACCCGAAACAAAGTTGTCAAAAAAAAACCAAGGGGGTGCTTATGTCCTACTAAAACTGATTTTCAACCCACCACACTATCTCCTGCTTCAAGAGATGTCTCCGGACATCTAGAAACACTTAAAAGTAAATTGTCATCGTCATGAGTCAAGGAAGTCTGACTTCCAAAATACAGTCGATTGCAATTGTACAAGTGAATGTCCCTCCAGCCGCTGTGTGTCTTTTAACAGATACAGTATGCCCATACTGGTGGGTCATAACAGGGTTGGGGAACAGCTGTAAGATATGGCATGTGATAAGGGACACAGGTGAACATAAGATTTGCTCCAGGCCACCAAGACTGATAGGACAGTGGTTCAAAATGATCATCGGTGAGCATTTCTTGAGGTTTGATTGCTCGAGTTGTCCTCCTCAAAGGTGGTGCTTCTTCCCCTGACAGCTATGCAACATGCACAATATTTTCAACCTGCTCCTCTGAACCTGCTTCTTCCACAGAAGAAGCAGGTTCAGGTGTCATCCCTTGCTTGTTCTTCCTGTACTTCCTCAGCTGGTAGTGTAGCAGCCGGCGTGTGCACCTGTACTGGTTCTGACTCTGCAACTGGCACTCAACAGGATTCCCCTGCAGGTGGTAGGGGGTCGTTCGAGAATGGGCAATTCCAGCTAGCCGCTGGAGCCCTCTGGCAAAGGTGGTTGTCAAATTCCCGCCCCTGATCAAGATGCAACTTTTCAGGGTACCCAAACATGGAATAAAGTCATCGAAAATCTTTTCAACTGCTATTCTGTCTGATTTGTTCTTGGTCGGAGAGGACTGTGCAAAACAAGTAAAGTGATCTGCTAATACTAGAATGTATTCATAGCCCCCTTGGTTCAAGATGGAGATAGTCAACCGAGATGAGCTTGAAAGGAGCACTATTTGTTATAGAATACAGTGATGCTCTATCTGGAAGGCTTGACGGTTTGTGTTAAACACACTGGAATTGATGAATAACATAGTCTTAATTTTCGCGCTGCATAAAAGGCCAATAAAACTAAAACGTAAACTGATTTTCAACCTACTACATGTCTTTTACCTTTGAGAAACGTGAAAGAAGAGTTTCAGCAAAAGTGTCATGACCATTATGTACCCTTACCACAGCTTTCACACATGGTCCTAGACAAGATTGATACCTATTAGTGTATGAGAAGTATGTTAAGGAGAGCAGGCAAAATGCAAACTCATACAGATATTAATGGTGACTCCCCAGGTCTAGTGCTTGGTCATGTGTACTGCAGACAGGAGTTTGGCATCGGAGCAGAGGATGCTGGTAGGTGAGGTTGGAGGGAGGCCTGTATATGGAGGGCTTTTTGAGTTAGGAGGAGTCTAAGTGGATATGCTGCAGGACGGGAAGCCAGTGGAAGAGGAGTGCTGGAGTTTATTGAGGCCTTTAAATTCTGTCATGTGATCTACACACACACACAGGCAAATTTATTTAAATGTGTGCAAAATCATTTTTTGGAGCATGAAAATGTTAAATGATTAACCAATTATCCTGTCCAGGGTCAGTGGGGTCTGAATCCTATCCTCGCTGATAGGGTAGGGGGGTATACCACGCACAAGTTGCCGTTTTATCGCCGGGCTACATGCAACCAATCACACTAAGCCTATGGACAATTCATTATTTCAAATATAATGCATGTTTTTGGAGGTAGATCATCAATTTCAGGGACTATAAAGGATATGTTCTCATAAATCTTTGAACAAATTAATGAAAGAGAAATACGTTTGTGTGCAAAAAGCTCTAAATCTTTACTTGTATAAAAAAGAGAACAAAACTATTGAATTTATTTTGGATTATTGGAAATAATTGTATTAAATTGTATTTCTGTTACACAAAAAATTCATTAATGCCACAGATGAAATGGCAAGAGTATAATAGATAATATTTCCAATGGGTTTGGAAAGGAAATAAAGTTTCCTCAATCAATTAAATGGATTAAACAAATTAGATGGCTCCTTGGGCTCTGTTAATAAAAATTTCATGTCTGTTTTTTGTTTTTCTGTTTGATTTTAGGTAAAATGACCGCCCAGACAGCTCAGGTGTTGTTGTCGCTGGACTCTGAAGAGGTTGGCACACTCAAGGAAGGAATAAATTTCATGAAAAACCCAGAGGACAGTAAATGTTACATAATATACAAGGACAACAAGGTACTAAGAGCATGCAAGAACCAGTGCAAGCACCAAGGAGGCTTATTCATCAAAGACATCGAAGACCTGGACAGGAGGTGAGACCATCGTTGCAGACGTATTTGGAGGAGAGTGTTCGTTCCAGCTGACAGCCTGCTCTATTCTGACAGGACGGTTAAATGCACTAAACACAACTGGAAGTTAAATGTGGCTACTATGAAGTATGTGAACCCACCTGACAGCTTCATGCAGGATGAGCTCGGTGAGTCCTGTGTCTAATGCTTGTGTTTCTTGTGTTTGGTCTGGGCTGAGAGGCAAACATCGAGTCGACCAGAGAGCAGGAGCTCTCTGGCTCTCAGTTCACCATCACTGAGTCTCCCAGTCATTCCAGATATGTCTGAAGGGATTGTTCAGCTGTTACATCTCTAAATGTCTGACCTTTAAACTCTTTGTGGACTCTTTTGTAACACATCACTTATTACTTATTGAACTCAGAAGTCACTTTGTGGCATGTAGTCTCATTGTCAGTGTGAGGACAACTATGTCCATCATAAATATTTGAATCTCAGATGAGGAGGCTGGGTAGGGAAGAGCTGAGTAGATTAGGAGGTAAATCCAGAAAACAAATTAGAGGGTACAAACTTAAATGCACATCAATGAAATAAATAAATTATTATCCTAGTGTTCCATGTTATGTCAATTTCTAACATGTACAAAAATATTTCTCACAATCAGAATCAGAATACTTAATTAATCCTGGAGGGGAAATAGCTTTTTCTTTCAGCTTCAGAAATTACCGCAGGAGAAGAGGAATGAGAATTTAGAATTTAAAATTGAGAGCTAAAAGAATTAGGAATAAATAAGACACAATAAAAGAATATATACAGAAAGTATGAACAACACAGTTATGTGACTGGCCCTCTCAGGAATCATCCTGAAGTGAACTAGGCAGTGAAAACGGGCTTTCAGCAGGCCTTTGGTCATCTCCACCTGGGCTCTCGCCCGGCAGTGAATCCAGTTGATGCTCTGTTGGGGGCTTGGGTCAGTGTAAGGGGTCAGCAGCCTCAGTTGCCATGGTTAACCCCTGTCCCCCAGCAAAAAACCATTAAACTCTCCTGTAATGTATAGTGGATTCATTAGAGTAGATTAAAGGACGGAAACAAGTGAATAATTGTGTAAATCTTTAGGTTACTGACCACATTACAGTCTGCTGCTCAGGCGGATCATATATCAGTGAGTCAGGAACAGACCCAGACCTCCTCATCAGAAAAGTCAGAGGGAACCCTGGGTTTCTGGAATAAAACTTGCTCCCGACCAGGTCAGCTCCAGAGAGTCTGTTACTATGGTGACCCAGAAGTTCAGTTTACCTCACTTCATGAAACAGGTCAGGGTTACTCCTCTGGGTAAAGTTACCTCCCTTTGTGAAACCGAAAACCCTGGTTTTCCCTGATTTCAAGGTTAACTTACCCAGGTTTTAACTGAACCTGCTTTGTGAAACAGGCCCTGTGAAATAGACCATCGTTCCCCCAATGTTCCCCCAGTGTTCCCCCAATGTCACCAGCATCATCGTGTTTTGATACATTACTAGTGTCACCACTTCCTGCATTACTATAAGCTCCAGAATGTGTACTCAGTTGTTTATCAAACCATTGTTAGAGAAAATCAGTTCATAAAACCTTCTGCTCTCTCGTCTCTTCGTCAGTTAAGACTAGATGCCATCTAATGAAATACTCTTTTTTCTTTGAGCTCATTTAATAAAACTCACAAAGATAAACAAATTCATTCATTCATTCATTATTTAAATTGTAATTTAAACAGTAGTTTTTTTGCTGAAATTATTTAATCTGAAATTAAATACTCTGTCAGATTGGTCCATGAGACCCAATAGAAAGAGCTATAGGAACTGTCAGTAGACGGTCTGTGCAGCGTTGTGTACATCCTAAAGATGAGTCATAATGAACAGAACCGCACCATGTATAATTCCCCCTGTGGGAAAAAGAATGCAGGTTGGGTATTCATTTACTTCCAGGGAGGGAGTTCAAGGACTGTCTGCAAACGTTTAGATTGATGTGTCAAGATACACACAATCAACATACTGTGTACATTTCCATTAATATGTGATCACACTACCGATCGATCGAAACAAGATATAATTAATAAGCTTAAATATCTGCTTCAAACTTCAGATCAGGAAATAACCCGCCCTGTTCAAACTGAACGGTCCACTCGTATCGAAACTGATCAGCTTTTAATGTCAGGTTTTTTAATGTGGCGTAATTATACGCCACTTTATCTGGTTCGTCAGTGCCTCACCGCCGTGAACCTCACCGTACGTCACATATACAGTATACACCAGGGGTACTCAATTAAAAGTCACAGAGATCCAGTTATAAAAATTTCCTCTTAGTAAAAGGTCCGAAGCCATTATCATTTATGATCAATATTCAATGCAGAATATGTTTAACTGAGTGCACAGCTAGGTCTTTTACCTCACCATAAATAAAAGTAGACCCAGGTAAATAATTTTCAAGCCTTTGTGCTGAATTGAAGAACACACAAACCTCAGAATTAAAAATAAAGTGCAAAAAGAACTGAATAATCCTTTTTCTCGTAAATTAAAGACGGCCCGGCCCAAAGAACTGAAGGCCTATACATCAAGTTAAAAAAAATGAATATCTTCAGAAAGCATGAATAAAAATTGGCTCTTTCAGGAGAAAAATACAAACAGAACTTTCTTCATGAGAGAAAGGGGCATGTGGCCTGCCAGTAATTTACTTGTACATGTGTGCGTGTGTGCTTGTGTGTGTGTGTGTGTGTGTGTGTGTGTGTGTGTGTGTGTGTGTGTGTGTGTGTGTGTGTGTGTGCGCGTGTGTGTGTGTCTGTGTGTGTATTAATTTTTAGAGTATACACATGCATGCGACTAATAACCAGTGCGTGCTAGAGTGGACTAATAATTCAATACAGTTGAGTAATTTTAAAAAAAAATCCTTCGAGTTATGAAGTTCAAGAAATAAAAAATTATTATTTTATAAAATGCAGGGTCTCCTAAGTTTTTCAGGCTTGTTTCCTCATTTACTTTGGAAATAAATTGAATTTAGCCAATTACAGTGAACCTTAATCTGAGCTCTTTAACACATGGATATTATCAGCGTATCAATCTATAAATATTTGTTTCTGTTTTCTCTGGAGACTTTTTTGTCTTCTGAATGTATTTATACATGGGGCATTTAGATTCAGTGATTATTCAGTGTCCAATGGTAGTTGCTGCATGAAGCTAAAAGTATAGGTGCATCATAAGAATAATATAACCTTCATAGAAAAAAAAACTTTTTTGCATTTCCATCTTGGTCGTCAGTGGGTTCCCTTCATTCATCAGTTGTCTGTGAAGCTTAACGTCAGTTGATCTGTGAATCACAATATTATCATGTTGTTTCCTTTTGGACCATGTCACTACATGATGTTTTGTCGTCCACAGAGGTAGAGATTTTGGATGAAGGGGGACTTCAGTTGGTTGAGTTGAACCCTGCTGACCCATGGCTGGCTGACCCTCGTGAGATTCTGGAGCTCCAGGAAGGAGAAGTCAAAGTGGGCTTCCTGCTGACTACAGAAACTACAGTTTACACAATATCCCACATTAATCTTTTGTTAAATAATGTTTTTGAATAAGTTCAGAAAATGCTCAAGTTTAACATTTTAGAAATTTCACTTTAAACAAGGTTTACATCAGAAAGCAGAAACAAACTGTTTTAGACATAATGAAACTCTATACTGTGACTTAATTTACAACGGCAAAATCTAAACCATCTGGACACCAGATTAAAACTGTCAACATTCTCTTTTGGAGTTATAATTGAGGAATTTGTAGAACTATGTATTATTTAAATACACAATCTCTTTGGCCAGTACCAGTCACAGGAATATATTATAATATGTGACCAAATACTTTATGCCACTCCTGCATGAGTCGGTGCCCCTCTGAGGTCACCTGAGTTCAAAATGTGTCCTAAATTGTTTGAAATGACATCAGACTCTGAATAAATGAATCTGCTCATCAGGTAAAACATTACACCGGCTGTCTTTGAATAGTTTTCATTCAGATCATGTAGAAATGGATTATTGTGCTATCATTCCTTTTTTTTCTCTTATCATCCAAACGTTTCTCTTATCATCCAAACTGTTTATTAGCTCTGTCTATTGTAATACAACTGAAGCATCACGGTACTGATAATGGCAGTGTCACATCTGGTACCCTTAAACCTGTGAGTTTTCTTCTTAGGTGACATACTTGACCCACGCCTGCATGGAGCTCCAGCTGGGACGGAAGCGGTTCATGTTCGACCCCTGGTTGAAGGGCCCTGCATTTGCCAGAGGCTGGTGGCTTCTCCATGAGCCTCCAATAGATGCCCTGGACAGGCTGTGTGCAGCAGATCTCATCTACATCAGCCACATGCACTCTGACCACCTCAGGTAAGTCCTGCTCTCATATGGACTTCCTTCTTGTCATCTGCATCACTTCCTGATTACTGTAGCAGCAATCTGTTGCAGTAACCAGGGTTCTGATGAGATAGGGTCCTAACACAGATGGCTTCTAATGGTAATATAACAATTTATTAAAAATGTATAACTATGTTCAATGTTGGGTGGCACGGTGGTGCAGTGGGCAGTGCTGTCACCACACAACAAGGCAGTTCCAGGTTAGGGTCCCGCTCTGAGTGAAGTTTGCATGTTCTCCCCGTGTCGCCGTGGGTTCTTTCCGGATTCTCCGGCTTCCTCCCACCTATAAAAGCGTGCCCTTCATGTGAATTGGCCGTTCCAAATTGACTGTAGTGTGTGAATGTGTGATTGCGTGTTTGTCTGCATCTTTGTGTGACTCTGCGGTGCACCGGCGTTGCCCCTGGAGTTTCTCTGCCTCATGCCCTAAGACAGCTGGGATAGGCTCTGGTTTCCCTTGACCCGCTACGGCAGACAAAGCGGAAGATGATGAATGAATGTTCACTGTTTACATTTGACAAAAATGTATGATTTTTTTTTCTAGTGAGCTCAGCAGCGGCTTTTTGGTGTCCTAACCCCTAACCCTAACCATAACCTCTAACCCTTACCCTAATCCTAACCTCTAAATTGAACCATAACCATAATTTCTAACACTAATCCTAACACTAACACCCAACATATCCTAATGTTGCTGAAGATATACCTGTCACTCGACATAAAAGAACTGAAGAGGGTTTTTTCTCAGAGATAAACGCCAACACTGACCTAACCCTAACCCTAATTATGTATGTCACAGGGAGACGGTTTAACTTTTAACCTTCTCAGAAAAAGACATGACATAAGAATCAAGAAATGTCTCTTTAAACCAGTGATTCTAAAATAGGGAGTGATGGGAGGAGGGTGTGTGTGTGTGTGTGTGTGCCAGGGAGGTGTGTATGACTGTGAAACTACATTTTCTTTTTTTTTTTTATTGTTGTAACACACGTGTAACTGCACATCCAGTACAGTAGGTGGCAGTGGCGCTTTTGCATCTACATGGAAGGAACCATAAACTGTAATTTTTAGAGCGTGTGCGGGGAGTATTTACTCTATGGTGACCCACACACACGTACACACACGCTAAAATGTTTTCTTCTTCTTGGAAGGGAAACACAGTTTGCACAACAAGGCTTATTTTTTTTATGCACCAGCATTGTTCACACACAGATATAGATGTAAGTGTTCTAAACTGCAGAGTTAAGGGTTTCAAAAGAATGAAGAAGAAGCAAAAGAAACAACCTTTAATGATCTCCTTGGGGAAATTATTTTTTCCACTCACAGAAAACCATATCAGGGTTTTCTGTCTTTGGTTTATGTTTTTTTTAAACTGATTATATACAGAAGTGCATAAAGGGGAACATAACTAGATTTTTCTGTGCTGTTGAAGCACGTCAATCAGATCATAGTTTACACTGTATAGTCTGTTAAAGACTGAACTACAAGCTGAGACCTGATCTAATTTCCAGTTACCCCACACTGAAGGAGTTGTCTGAGAGGCAGCCAGACATCCCCATTTATGTTGGTGATACATCAAGACCCGTCTTTTGGTCAGTAAAGTGATGGAACTTCGTTTAATTCATAACATTTGAAAACCGAAATGTTTTTGTTTTTAAGTCAGCATCATGTCTCTCTGCCTTGACATGCAACAGGTATCTAGAGCAAAGCCAAGTCAAACTGACCAACATCAACATTGTTCCTTTTGGAGTCTGGCAAGATGTAAGTCAGTGCTGGGTTGTCAGTAAAGCTCATTTAAAGTATAAAATGCCTAATAAATATAGATTAATGGTTTCCATCAGATTGACAAACACCTCAGATTCATGATTCTGATGGACGGAGTCCATCCAGAAATGGACACCTGCATCATTGTTGAGTATAAAGGTGAGTCTTTTCAAAGACTTCCATGTTTCAGATGCTCTACCACTGTTTGACTTGTGGAAAATATACACAAATATTTGCAGGTCACATGATCCTGAACACTGTAGACTGCACCAGACCAAACGGGAACAGGCTACCACAGAATGTGGATTTAATGATGAGTGACTTTGCTGGGGGGGCATCTGGATTCCCCATGACCTTCTGTGGAGGGAAATACAACGGTGAGGCTCCATTCGGTGGTTAAAAGTGACACGTCCAGTGTGAACCATGCACATCTGTCTTGACTGAATCATAAAGCTGGAATTAAATTGGATCATTTCATCTGTGTGTTCGTTAGTTTATCTGGTGCGTGCCACTGAGTGTACATAAAAGCAAGGTGTACTTCTGTAATCAGATTCCTGGAAAGCAGATTTCATCAAGAATGAAAGGAAGAAACTGCTGAATTATAAAGCCCACCTGGTGAAGTCCCTGCAGCCCAAGATCTACTGTCCGTTTGCTGGCTACTTTGTGGAAGCTCATCCATCAGACAGGTACAGCCTGTCTATTCAGGAGTCATGGATGATAGATGAATGTCAGATAAATATCTCCAATGGCAGCATCAGAGAACGCAAACAGCTGCGTACATACATGCATTCTATTTTGGAAAGTAATCCATGAAATGATCACCAATGATCAGGAGCTACAAAGCACGGACACGTCTATTTTGATTGTACTCTAGTGACCTGGAAAATATTTTGGATTTGTCAGCTCTGTGTGTATACGTGTATCTTTCCAGATACATCAAGGATACTAACTTGAAAAACAGTGGTGAGGACCTCAATGAGCTGATCAATAAGCTCGCACCAGATATCAAGACGTGGACGCCTGTGCCAGGCTCAGTGCTGGACCTTGGCCTAGCTTTGAAAGACCTCAGTAACAGGTTAATGATACCTCAAGGACTTACATTACAACTAGATAAGATTAAAAAAAAAAACCCATGTTACAGTTCCAGTAGGCTTTAAACACATTAATTTGTGGTCAGGTTAGAACACTTTTAAGAGTACCGTAATGTGGTTTATTTGTTACCAGGATGGCAACATTTATATTCTTGGGACATAAAGTTTAATGTTATTTATACATGTAACTGATAATTAGAAATCCAAGACAGACATTTTTTAAACTGACTTATACTAGTAAGTCAGCTAGCCACAGGGAATAAAAATTGACAGGAATCATTTTTAATTTCATGAAAATGAGTCATTTGCCAGCCTCTCGTTTTGTAGAAATATATTGCAGTTTTTCTAAAACAAAACAGAACCACCATTGAGGTTAGAAAAAGGCTGAGTGAAAAGCTCAACCATCTGCCTCCGTACAACATTATTATTACCAAAAGGAACGACGGCCACGCTGTGCACTGTGCTTTATACTTCCAATGTTAATGTTAGTTTTGTGTATGTCTTTATTACACGGCCAAACATAGTGAAGCCATCACCAAACCTGCAGCCGGTACAAAAATCTACAAGGACTCTTGGGATTTCGACTTGTATGTGGATGAACTGAACCGCGCCATCTGCTGTGAGATATTTAAACATCCCAGCTGGATCCGCTTTTATTACACCTGGGCAGGCTTTCAGAACTACAACCTTGTAGTGCGGGTAAATATGCTTGACAAGCCGGATCCTCCTCATCTAAAGCAAATTCTTTGACTTTCCTTTCCCCTGCGTTGTGGCATATTGATTACTGTTGATTGGGAAACACATTTCTTCTGCTTTTTTGCTGCTTGTTAGTCATGGGCTGCAGTTGAAAAGGAAAAAAATGTCATTATATTGTCAATTTCACCTTCTCTTGATGGAAAACAATGCAAGGCAGAGGGAAGAAGAAATACAGTTTATTCATCCCCTTTGGGAAATTATTATTTTGGTCATGGTTAGTGTATGTTTTGAAATGTACATATTTGTGTGTACAGGCCCCTGAAAGCAACACATACGAAAGAGGCCTATGGTGCATGTATATGTGTGGGGGGTGCCTTGCCCAGGGGTGCCTCGGCAGTGTTCACTGGGCCAAATGTTTTGCTCCAAGTGGGTCTTAAACCGGAAACTTCCGGTCCCTCAGCTCAAGACTGAGTAGACTGAGCCCACTTTTTGAGCGTAATTGAAATTACAATGTACTTTTTTTCTTTTTCTTTGTTTTTTTTTTTTTTTAAATTTTTACAAATTTCCAGCAAGCAAGTTGGAGCTTTTGAGGCAAGGTTTAAACATAAGTAATAAGATATTTCTCCATCGGCAGCATTGCTCCACGTTGATAGCCCTGGACACCAGGTTCAGAGAAGGACTCTGCTGGTCAGTTTGTGTACTGCAACGACATTTGGAGCCATGTCATGCAAGATTGCAATTTTAAAAAGCGAGAGCCCTGCTTTTCTTTCCATTCCTGCTTTGACTGTTCCTCTCCAGCTTCTTCTTTTACTTCCGGCTTTTCCCTTTAGGGGCCGGCTGCTGACTTATAAAACCCATTTCTGTTTCCACTGGATTGATTTCTATCTATCTATCAACTGGTTCCACTGGCTAACCCACTCTGTCTTTCTTTTGGCAACTTTTAAGTGAATGTCCATTTCATGAAATACAAGTTTTCTGATGTCTGTGTTCAAGGTGATTGAGACTGACGATGATTTTGAAGTCCTTGCTGACGGCTATGACTACCTGGTGGACTTTTTGGATCTGTCATTCCCCAATGAAAGGCCTGACAGAGAACACTCCTATATTGAGGTGAGATGTTGTAAGATAGACAAAGCAGAAAGCAGAACAGATAGCAAAAGAAAAGGTAGAAGATGTGGTGTCTGTTGACACCACATGTTGTGTTTGCTGCCACTACATTCACCAGTGGGCCAACTGTACCCACCCAAATCCAGACTCACCTGTCACCCAAGTGTCCAACGTTCCAATGACATGATTCTGCAGAGGTTCTGGTGGCCCAAGCTGGGCCTACCTAGTCTAGCCTACCTAGCCAGCACAAACCATCCCATCAAGGGCCGGCCAGTCGCCCCGTCCCTTGTCCCACATCTCCTTGGACTTCATCACTGGACTACCACCACTGACATTCTTACCCACTGGTGCAAGCTTTTTAACAAAGCAGGGGGTCATAGTATGGTAAAACATTCCAAATCTTCTCCCCAAGGAAGTATAGTGTGAATATTTAGGTTAGCTGCGGCAAGAGTCAAAATGTCCATTAGTCACTGAATTAAATGCCACCAGATAGGATCTGTCTCCTTTCAGAGAATCAGCCTGCACATTAAAGCTACAGAATCTACTGTGAATCATTCATTAATGTTCTCCAGACCTTGAGTCATGAAGACAGGAATGAAGAGTTTAACTTTGACTGGGAATGTTTCTTGGACTCCTCCACACAGATTAAGAACAGGATTGGTGTCATGAGACACGTCGTGCTGCACGGACGACTCTGGGATGACCTGTACATCGGTTTCCAAAACCGCATAAGCCGAGACCCGGATGTATACCACCACAGGTCGGCTACAGAAACTTAGGGTGTAACATTACAACTATGACTGATCAACGCCTTGGTCTTTGATCACCACTAACCTATTGTTCCATATTTTGTGGAAAGAGTCAGTTTCTTCTTAGAGGAAGTACAAACAGAGCTCAGAGCAGACCCTCCGTCTTAATGCTCATTATCTCTGACTGAGCTTTTAGGATTTTGTTCAGCCAGCTCATGTAAAGGAAGCCTGGTTGTGTCTAACTTCATAGTACACCTCTGTGGTATTACTTTATAACTCTATCATTGTCTTAAACTTCATTCTCTCCTGCCTTCAGGTTCTGGAACCACTTTCAGACGGAGCTACCGGTTCACAGGCCTCTCTGGGACCAGTTCCTACAACAGGAAGCTTCCATTCAACAAACTGACAAACAACAGGAGAGGCCAAATAGATGGAGCTACTGTGTGGTGTTGTGACTATAGATTATTGGCGTACCTTTAACTAGTAACTTTCTAATTCTTTGATTAGATGGTCCTGTGATGAAACAAGTGGAACAGAATGAAGACTTAATGCTGTCAAAGACATCAATCAATCAGTTGATGTTTGAAGGGATGTCAGTTCATTGTTATTGCATTATAATTCACTTTTAAGTAGACAGTGTAACTTTTAACATGAAAACAAAACTTTTCTTTGTCGAGTCCAAATAGTTACGTTCCACTTCCTGTTATTTTGGTAGTTATCCCTTGCAGACTTTGACTTCCTCGTTTTATGTGAGTTTTCCACCAGTGTGATTGTCAACCCCGTCCCTGATTGGTTCCACCGGTGTTCCCCTACCTCATGCGTAAATAATCTGTGTCTCTCTTCGTCAGTTCAGTCCAAGAATGGTTCCTGCTGTCTTCGATTGGATAAAAAGTTGCACTTCAAACAAACACTTCCTGTAACTTGCACTGAACTGAAACTTGTTTAAATCTTATCAGTCTGAAAACTGCTAGAAAAAATGATGCAGGAGAGGAAAATCACACCATGTATGTGTGTCTGGTGATGCATCAACCCTAAATGGATTCAGTTGGGATTCCAGATGGGAATAAAAATTCAAGTGTGTAATGTATTCCTGTATGAATTTCCACACTTCAATTTCTGTTCTTTTGCAGTGACAATTCATTCATTCATTCATTCATTTTCTACCGGTTTTTCATCTTATTTTGGGTCAGCCTATCCCATATTTTTTAGCTAAATAACCAATTACAGGTAATTCACTCTGATTGGTTATTTGTTTGACAGACAAGACTCCAGGACATTGAACTTAGTCGCTGCCATGAAGCACTTAAATAATTTGTTACTACAATATTCTAACACTTATTAGGAGTCTAGAGCAGAGCCCCTCGATTAACTCCAGACAGAAATGTCTCCAGAAATAAACGAAGGAAACAAAAAAATTCCTTTTGGGAAGGAAAATCACAGCATACAATTGTTAAATGATACATTAAGATTGTTAATTATAGTTTTTGCAGCATCCTTATGATGAACACGTTCACTCGGAGTTTCTTCTTCCTCATCTAGCAGATGGAAAGCAGCACTACTAATTATTTTATTGCTCTCATCTAAAGTTAATAATTGCATTATCTGAAGATTACATGTCTTGTGTTTGTGTGATAAGGGCTAAAATTATCTAATGATCTTGAAAAGGCTGTTCCTTATTAAGATAATGAAACAATCAGTATCTTATGATCTTATGAGATCATGAGACCCCGCCAGCATGAACACATGGCATCTAAGAAGTAGAGCTTTAAACTGAAATAACCCATTGCTGGTACAATTCAGTGTCAAATAAAATTTAAAACTTTTTAAAACAATTTTTCTTCAACCAACCAACCAATCGTGTGTGTGTGCATGTGTATATGTGTTTTGAGACTGCTCTACTGATGGTCACTAATGATTAGGGGTTGTTTTCTATTGGTTTCTAGAAACCAGTCTGGTTTCTATCATCCTTCTTCCGCCTGAGGACGACGTAATACCTTCTCTTAATACCTTTGATAAGTCAGAAAGTTTAAGGTCCTCATCTGTCCAAGGCTTTGAGCATCTGGAACAATTTACTCAAGAAACTGACTTCAGCAGAGCCAGTGACATTTTTTTAATCCCCTTTTTAAACAGAGCATCTCTTCTGACCTGTTTTTAGCCTCTAGTTGCTTCATTTTGCTGCCTTAAGGAACCAGTGTGTAACAAGGTTTTGAAAAGCGTTCTATAAATACGGATTGGGACAGTTTATCAATCTGCTCACAGCCAGATATTCTTGATTCTCTGCTTTACATTGCGCATGTTTGTAATTCTTTATATTTCGAGTTAAACTATACGGTTGGGTCAAAGTAATGCTGCTCAGAATATTTAAAACCAAAAGTAGTTCTTACATCCTGTTTCTTTCTGGTGTGTAACTTCCTGTTGTACTGGTGAAAATACGTTTGAGAAACCTCAGCCTCTCTTTCTTCCTTTCCTGGTGTGTCATTTCAACCAGCATGGGGTGTGTGGTGGAGATGCTACTGTGGACCTGGATGATCCTGGACTCAGGGGTGTCTTCAGTCTCCCTTCCAGAAATCACTGATGTGAAGTTCATTGACGAATGTGTGAGGGAACACAACAGGGCGCGCTCTTCTGTCAGCCCAGCTGCAAGCGATATGCTGCACATGGTAGGCTGGACTGACATTTCCTGTTTTCACTAAAACTCACAGCAGTGAGTCCACTAAATAAATCGAACATGTAATGTAATAAAGTTCTGTTTCCTTCTTTCTTAGTTTAGTAGTGACCTGAACGCCTGGAAAATAAAATAAATCAGTATGTTCTTCGTAAAGTAAGTTTTATAGCAATGACTTGAGTGCTGACAAAAGGTTTGAAAGTCTAGAGTGAAGTATATAAAGAGATCCATTAGCAGTGATAAATCCAGCTTTTTTTTTTAGTGTATTTCATTACAGAAAACTGCTCTATTTCTTGTGGGGAAGTTAAGAGGAGGTGTGTTCAGTAATCCGTCCACTAAGTCACTAAATGCTGCACACTGGACCTTCAAAGGTTTACATTCTCACTCGTCTACATGAGATATCTGTCATTTGTTTCATTCCTGCTCACTTGTGTTCCAGAGTAGTAGTTGTGGTTATAGTGATGATTTCAAGATAAACTCTAATCCCGTCCAATCAAGTCTCTGCAAAATGTTATTGTCACAGAGATGAGGTGAGAGTTATTCCATATAGAGGATTTGAAAGTATTGAGTGTGTCAGATGGTCGGGGTGGATATCAGTTGTGTTGTTATTCAGCTGTGATCCTTTAGCCTGCTTTATATGTTTCATTTATATACAAGTCTGTTTTAGATCTGCAGGGTAACTTACAGTTAATAATCACCATCAGCAACACTGTGAAACCAGATAACAGATAGAATTACTTGTATTTTGAAGCTGTTTTTGATTAGAGGCCTCCGATTATGCAAATATTTGTGACAGCATATTAGTAGGACATAATGGGGTCATTAATGACTGAGCAGCCAGCTTCCCTGTTAAACTAAATGTGGATGGAATAAAACAAACAACCTTTATATTTGAAAATATGGAATACATCCTTATGGATGGCTTTTCATTGTCATGTTCTGTTCTTGTTTAGACCTGGGATAAGAACTTGGCCATCACCGCAAGAACCTGGGCAGGGAACTGTGTGTTTGAACACAACCCCTCCCTCAAAGATGTCCGTCTGCACCCCGACTTCTCCTCTGTGGGAGAAAACATCTGGACAGGATCCCCACCGTCATCATTTGATGTGACGAGAGCCATGAAAAGCTGGGTGGATGAGAAACGACACTACAGCTATGACAGTAACGTCTGCAGCGCTATCTGTGGTCACTACACACAGGTTGTGTATTTCACTCCACATGTGTGTGTGTGTGTGTGGTTTTAAATGGATCAAACTATAGACAATGTGATTTTCAGTTTAACGGCCCTTGTGCTCGTCCTCAGGTTGTGTGGGCGAGCAGCCACAAAGTTGGTTGTGCCGTACAGCTGTGCCCCAACGGCATCTCTGGCTTTTCTTCTACAGAGGGCTCCATTTTTGTTTGCAACTACGCTCCAGCGTAAGATCAATTCAAGTTTATGACCAACAATCCTTATGTTAGACTGACTTCTTTACACAGAAGCCCAGCGTCTATTGTGTGATCAAGTGGTGTGATTGAACATGATCAGTAGTTATCAAATAAAACTACATGTTGTGTGAAGCCTTTGTTTTGTAAGCATGAATTAGCATGTGGAAATTTCCATCTATTAAATCCTATAATTAGGTTAAAAAAAGAAATCAAAACCCATCTATTGATTACTGGACAACACACAATCACTGCATTAGTTAGCACCAGTGCTCTTTCTGCCACGCCCTCTTTCAGACACCTTTTATGCTTCTGAGCTGCTCCAGGTGAAGTTATGGTGTGTGTGTGTCTGTGTGTGTCATAAAACAAAAGGATTCCGTTGGTTGTCCTGCAGATGGAGTGACACGTTAGTTTTGGGTCTTTGATAAAGCAGCATTTCACAGCTCGTGTGTCAGAGGGGGAATCACAACCCGGTCTCCGGTCTGTGGTTGATAATAAAGACGCTGCTGTAATTCCTGGTTCTTTGTGCAGGGGTAACGTCAATGGATGGAGGCCCTACCAACGTGAAGGCAGGAACCGGACCTCAGACCGGGACCCAGCTCTGGCTGCCAGCGACTCAGACTATTTACCTGTGGTGGTTGTCCGTCCCATCGCCCTCCTCCTCACCTTCATCACAGCGTATGCAGTCCACCACTTCTACCCCGATGTCTTCTGCTACGAATAGACCCTCTGTCACGTGTCTGTATTTATGTTCACCTATATTAAATCATGAAAAGCCAAACCTAAAGGTGAAGCTGTAAGATGATTTTTTTTTAAAATTCTACTGCAATTGTTTGAAATAAGTTATGGATTGCTTTAGATGTGATTGGTTTAGATAGGTTACTTTAAAACATGTGTTTTGTTTTTGAATTTGTTGTTTTACGAAGCGTGTGTCTAAAGTACAAACTCATGTCTAAAAGTCAGGGTGTCATTTAAAAGGACTGTGTTGTAGTTGGAGCTGTAGTTACAGTATTCACTAAGTTTCTCCCCCCAGTCTTAGATTTCATTACTTTATCTTCAACTTTTGTTATTCAATTGCTGAAATGCATTTAAGACGTGATCCTTTAACATTTTGTCATTTTTCTTCATACTTTAATATAAAATGCAAAGTTTTGCAAATCACTTGAAAAGAATAAAGATGTCAAATCCCAGTGACTCATCTCTACAACAAGGGAACTGGAAGGTTTTTATGTTCAGAAGTAAATAAACTTGATATTAAGCAAGAAATCCTCTTTTGATTTACACTGAGTTGCCTCCTGAACACACTGCACTCTAAACACATAAATAACCACAATCATTTGAACAGTGACGCAAAAAAAAAAAAAAAGTTGGTCCACTTCATGGGACTGAGAGGTGCTGCAGTGGTACGGGTGTCCCCCCACGCAGGGAGACCTGGGTCCTGTTTGCTCACTTCATTTACTCCACATCAGGCCCCGACTCTTCTGTCCTATTTCACATTCTCTGTTCTGTCCTGCCAAAAAAAGAAAAAAAAACCAGAACGAACTAATGTCCAGACAGAGTAATAAACTTGGGAAATCAAAGCGGTTCTCCTCAGTGAAAGCATCTGTGACAGAATGCTGTGTGTCCTCCAGAGTCCTTCCTCTGTCCATCAGGACTGTCGCTTCACATTGTCCACCTGAAGGAAACCTGCTGTCAGCCTTTGGTTTTTGTCTTCTTCTTCTTATTGCTTGTGTTGTCAGTGGGAGGAGCTGGGTTCACTGGCGGAGCCCCCAGCTTCTTGGTTTTGGCTTTTTTCACTTTTTCTTTAATGGCCTCGATGTCCAGCTTTCCTTCAGAGGGAGCTGGAAAAAAGATGGCGAGTTAGAGGTGAGCTGCAAGTTACAGCGCACAGGATGAGCTCTCTGTTGGTTTCTCTTTATTCCTACCTTTAGTTGTTTTCTTCATCAACGGCTTCTCTTTAGGAGGAATAAAAGCTTTGTTTCGCTCTTCTTGCCTCTTGGTCAGTGCCTCGGCCTGCTTCACCTGAGAACGAGAAGCAATGATAGTCATAACAACCACAGGTTCTTGGAACACGATGCAGCTCCTTCTATTGGGCTGAGCTTCTGCAGATTTAGGCTGGTCATGCTATCTGACATTAGGTCATGCTAATACTGCTGCTTCTCTGATATTGGAAGGGAAAGCAGGGACTAACACGCATCAAGACTGAATTATTTTTTAAGATCCTGGTGGGAACCAAGACCACAGCCCACTAAGAAGTGAGTCCGCTCATTGCTCACCTTGATCTCCTCCATCTTCTTCCTCTTTTTCACACTTTCGCGCAGGAAGAATTCTCCTGTGGCCAGCTCTTTGTCAACCTGCAGAAGTGATGCACAGGGTTACAATCAGTGTTGAATTCAACAGTTCTGATTGTTAACACTTTTTTTTAACCAAAAATATCTTGAAAGCAGGTGCTTCTATCAAGGCTTTTTATACAATACAAGATGTGTTGAATGTGACAGAATACACGTTATCTTGACCTCATGAATTAGCAGGAAGCATTAAGGTGTGTCACTGTTTCACTCCTGACCTTGCTCTCTGGCTGGGATGGAGGGAATGGTGTGTATTCCTTCTTCACACTCTTCTTCTTTGGTTCCCTGCGCTTTGTCAGATTCTTGTGACGGAACTTGGGCAAAAAACGCTCCCAGCTCTGCACCCGCAGCTCAGGGTCTTTGGACAGTTCCTGTTTAATCATCAGAGTCTGGGGTTTTTGGCCCACAGGGAATGCAGAACCAGATGTGAGAAAGGCAAAGTAGTAGATTTTCATATTTTACAACCGTATTCAGAAAAAAACCTCTCCACACATATTAAATGCAGTCCAGATGTGTTGCTGACATTAACTTAAATGAGGCTCAGCACCACCAGATGGTGTGTTCAGTGTCCGTTCTGTAGCTGGTCTGATAATGCCTTCATTAGATGTTAATAAATGGACCCATCATTAACAGCTCATATGGACTCCTTCATGCCCTCAGATCCAGGTGAGCCAGCTTTGGCGTACAAACCCAGAGATTTATTTCAATCAGGAAATCAAGAACAAGGATGGAGAACATCTTCACTGGGCATGAATGAGTCTGTGCGTTTAGACCAGGGGTTGGCAACCCGCAGCCCTGGAGCCAAATAAAAGTCTCTAGCAGTGGGGAAACAGTTCACCACAAATGCTGGAGCTGTTAGTCATTGGAGCTCAAGCTGACTGTATTCACCAGGGATGTACAGCTGGTCCAGACAGATTTGATTTTTGTTTTTTTTGGTCAAATATGGCTCTCGAAACATTTTGGGTTGTTGACCCTTCATTTAGATCACTTGTGTCAAACTCAAGGCCCCGCGGCCAAATAAAGCCCGCCACATCATGTTGTGTGGCCCTAGAGATCATAAAAGGTCAGTGTTTAAAAATAAAATCGTCCAAAGTGTGCTTTGACCAAAACTACATTTCCCACAATGCAGTAATTAAGCCCATTTTAACTCTGACAAAAACGTTTTGAACAAAGTTAATGTCCTAACTTGTGTTTGATGTGATTTTCCTTTATTCATTGGATAGTTTGATCATTGATTAATGGAGTTCTGTGGGTTTAATAACCTGACAAATTAAAAAGATTTATGTTATAACAGAAACAAGCATTTTTTCTGTGCAAATGTAATGTTTGAATAAGTCATAAACTTGAATAAGTAATATATTCAGAGTTATTTAACATTAAGGAGTAGTTACATTTATTTTACATTACATTGATTGACATTTAGTAACTTATAAGTCACGTGTGCTGTTATGCTTGTGTGGCACCTCGGTGAAAATGAGTTTGACACCCCGGTTCAGATTGTTCTATGTTTCAGCCGTCAGCTGACCAGTCCGTTTTGTGCCAGAGCCTACCTTGATGTTGTAGATGGGATGAATATTTTTCATCGTGTCCATCACCACTTTGCGTACCTGAACAACAAAGAACAATGAAAAATCATTAAATGATTTTTTCAATTTTTCTTTTGATTTGCAATCTAAAGCTTGGTTGAGCAGTTTTTGCCTTGATTCTATATTTTGGTTTTTTTGGGAGGACTCTGCCAAAAGCTACAGCTGCTACCTGCCCGATTTCCCACAGGGACCGCTGAAGTATCATCTCAGCTCCACCCAAGCTTAATTAAACCTCTGGGGGAACTTTATGCTTCGACGTATGAAGCAGAAACAGAACAGTGAGCTTAGCTTTCAGACACGCTAGTCGTTCATGTTGGGATGTTGTTCAGTGTTAGCTCACATACAGAACACTTAACTCTGTTTTCACTGGTGGTTTCTGTTTTGTCATCACTTCCTGGATGTCAGTTACTTCACCCATACATCTCTCTAGTCCCCAGTGAACAGACAGTGGTGTTGTGGGGGCCTCACCTCTTTCAGGCCACCAAAGGGCCCAAGCGCTGACACGGTGTTGCCCTGCACCATCACATAGCAGTTGGTCAGCAACTCTAACGCCTGTGGAAAATAGACAGGACAACAGAGTTACAGACGAAGAAGAAGAAATGTACTTTATTAATCTCGCATCGAAGAAATAATTTTTTCCACTCATGTATTGTGTGTACAGGCCCCTGAACAAACACAATCACACACAAGGCGGCCTGTAAACATGCAATTTAAATACAGTGGGAGGTGGAGCGGCGGGCAGATCCAACCAGGTGCGCCCCCAAATGAGCAGCTTGTAGGGGGGGTGGCGCCTTGCTCAGAGAGGCGAGCCGACACCTCCCACTGTCAGCTCACACTCCGAGGTGACTGGATGAGAGCAGGAATTGAACCGCCAGCCCTGCTATCATTGGACGACCCGCTCCACCAACTGAGCCACTGCCCCCCCCACACATTTACCTCACATCTTTAAGGGAAATGACTGAACCCTAATGAACTCAGACATGATGTGCTTGTACTGCTCATTTAGATGTTATCAGTCTAGTTTTGGAAGTGAGCTTCCTGATATAATGGTGAGGGACTGACCTTAAGGGTAGAACCCTTGGGGCCAATCAACCGCTGTCTTCTTTTCACAAAGCGCTCCCTGTTCCTCACCAGGGTCCCAATTTTGATGATGTCACATGCAATGTCATCTTGTAATATCCGGACAGCCTGAAAAAAACAACAACAGTACAATCAGCAACTTAAATTGACTCCATTGTTGGCTACAGCTATCAATTCTCATCAAGAGACTTTCTAAAACAGCTGCCGTCCAGAGGAAACTAAGACAACAAGGTAACATCAACCAGCAGCCAATCAACCGCTACCCAACATGAAAGCAGACTCCTGGTTGTGAGCACGATGATCCTCACCTGTTCGAATGGGACGCTCCTGGCCAGCAGCTTGATGAGATCTCTGGCTCTCACAATGGCATAAGGGTCAAAGGTTTTCTTTGTGGTGGAAACTGTTATGCTTCCCTCAATCAGGTCCAGAGATGTTTTGATATGCTGACAGGAATGACATCCATTAGGTGTGGACTGAAACACTACCATCAAGATTTGACAGGTGAAAAAACAGGAACACACGTAGAAAACAGTCACGTTTTAGATCAAGATGATCAAACCATTTACAATCAGACTTCAATCTTCCCTAACATTTACCTGGAATGACAATGTTACATTTAGTTCATGTCAGTTTGTTACATATTAGAATGAACCTTTGATCCTTTTTGTGTTTCCACTGCAGAAAACACATTTGAATGGTAAGTCAGGTTGTAATAACTTATCCAACAACCAGGAAACACCAGACTGAACTTATGCAGGTCATGAGAAGCTGCAGTATTTATTAAGTGAAACACTGGAACCTACAGAAACAAGAAACACCAGAAACTTTTCTGTTTTTCAAACACAAAATCTTTAAGCACAGACTACAGAATGCTTTAGTCGCTACAGTATATCAGTATAACGAGACAGATGTGTTTGATAGATGACTGCTGCAGCAATATGATCAACTGTTAAAAAAAGACTTGAAAATATTGAAATTTTGCATCAGAGTGCAGCTAATGAAAAAAAACAAGTTCTTCTGACCAATCGGAAATATGTAGGGTATTAACTTCTTTTCAATCGGATCAGTGACCTACATACTGTGGTCGTTTTGATTCCACCCATAGCTTTTGATAATAAAAACTGGAAAATGAAAATAACTAATAATACTAAAAAGCACCGAATGGAAACAGTTAATTTTCAGTAATATTAAAAAGTGGCAAGCAACTATAATGCAATTAGGAACAAACTGGTCTGCAAAACATGTATTATAATGCAACAAAATCACAATGGTAAAATAGAAGTTTGGAATTTCAGTTCATCTATACTGAAATACATCTACTGTATATTTGAGTTCAGTAACTAGGTGTAATTCTGTGCTGGTACCAAACTGCAGGTTGGGTTTAAGATGTGAACAGCACCTGGCTGTGAACTTACTGCTTCTGCCAGGGCTTTCTCTACGAGTGGCCAACACTCTTTCAGATAAGCTTCTCTGTATTTGGGAAAGAGTGTGGCGAAGCTGCTTTCCTCCAAGAGACCACGAGGGTTGTCATCTCTAGTGAACGTGGGCTCTTTCCAACCATCAGGAACAGTCAGGAGGTCAGATTCATCCACCACTGACAGAAACATAAGAACCAGAACGTTTAGCACCTGCGGTAAACTCTGTCTCAGTTACGGCACATTCATCCATGTCCAATACACTGATGAACAGGTCTTGGAAATCCAGCACTACATCATGTTTTAGAAGCAGGTCTGGGTAAAAAAATGATTTAATGTCCACAATTTAATACTTGAACTAAAATATACTATTTGTTATCGGTTTAAATAACCTTAGAAACAGCTTCAAAAGTCTGACAAGAAAAACAAAACAAGTATTTTTTATAGGTAAGTTATCAATAACAGGCCAACATGAATTAGTTCCTGGGTAAATAACAGATGATTAAGTTTTAGTTTACAAGAGACTTCGGGGATATTCTAAATATAAATATGTGACAGGCTCAAAATGAAAAGATTATCAAGTCGAACAAATAAGAAAGTCTACAACGTTTGTCTTTTATTTTTTCGCATAGCCTCCAAAAGAAGGTAAAAACGACAGAAGACGGCTCGCATGCTAGCTTAGAGCTAATTCACGAGAGCGCCTTGATGTGTCCGTGGAAACCCTCCAATAAACAAACAGAACATTGCTCTGCGTCACAGTTGATTATCTACTGATGCTGTGTTCTCATTTATACGATGGTAAAAACCATAACAAAATCCTCACTTTTTGTCTTTTTCTCTTTTTTGCCTGTTTGCGCTTCACCCACGCCATCGACTGCCTTGGAAGACGCCATATTTGAGGAAGCGGAAGTGACGTAACATTCTTCTTCGCGGAATTTCAAGACGGAGTCGGCTTTTTTAAAAGATCATTTCAATCATGCGCGGCATTATCGCCACCTACTGTCGCATTAATTTGTTTTTACCTGTACTGTATAACCTTAATTTGGATCCTATGTTCTGTGGTAATAATGTACTTTAAAACTGAGGTTATTTTTGAAAACTATTTTCAGGTCTTTTTATTTTTTAAATTAAAATATTTTCAGGTCAGTTTCTTGAAGCTTGTCTCTCGTGAGTACTTAGGACAGATACAGGCCAGCTTGTGAAGTTAGCCAGCAGTTGAATGGAGGGGAGGAGATGGGATGTTAGCCTGTGCTGCAGTGTAGTGGAGCGTAGTGATATTGGCACAATGACGTGCCTTACAATGTGAGATTTACCTTAACCACCTGGTGGGCCTCCTGCTATCTATCATCCATCCGCCCATGCATCTTACAAATGCTTATCCGGGGCTGGGTCGCGGGGACAACAGTCTCAGGAGGGATGCCCATACTTCCCTCTCCCCAGACACCTCTTCCAGCTCCTCCGGAGGGATCCCAAGGCGTTCCCAGGCCAGACAAGAGACATAGTCCCTCCAGCATGTCCTTGGTCTTCCTCTAGGTCTCCTCCCAGTAGGACATGCCCAGGACAACTCCCCAGGGAGGCGTCCAGGAGACATCCGGAACAAACGCCAGAGCCACCACAGCTGGCTCCATCCCTGGTAACTGAGCTCCTCACCCCATCTCTAAGGGAGCGCCCAGCCACTCTATGGAGGAAACGCATTTCAGCCGCTTGTATCCGGGATCTTGTCCTTTCGGTCATGACCCAAAGCTCATGACCATAGGTGAGAGTAGGAACGTAAATTGACCGGTAAATCGAGAGCTTTGTCTTACGACTCAGCTTTTTCTTCACGACGACAGACCTATACGGCGACTGCATCACTACGGAAGCTGCACTGATCCGTCAATCTCACGTTCCATCTTTCCCTCACTGGTGAACAAGACCACAAGATACTTAAACTCCTCCTCTTGGGGCAAACATTCTACAACCAATCAACCTAATAATGTCCACATTCAGTTCCATCTGAAATGTCAACGCAAACCCAAAACCCCACTTAAAAACACTTCAGGAGAAACTCAAATCGTGATGCATAACCAGACGACAAGTGCTTTAAGATGTGTTATATACAGACCAAGTAGTGCCTGAACAATACTACCCTCTGGTGTTTTATACCATTGAGTATTAAGGTGTTGGTTGTGAAAGATAATGAAACAGCTTCAACTTTTGCTGCAAGACTAAAACATGCATTGATCTCATAAGAAGTTTACCCCCTTTTGTGGTTTTAAACTATGAGAACACATGCAGACAAAACTAAATAAAAAAGTGCATCAAAAGCATCATGAGAAGACATTTTAAAGTTAATTTACAATTTTTAAAAACTATATTGTTTAGTGTCTAGCCGACAGGCTCCAGAATTGATGACACAGCCACAGTTGGTGTTTCCATTGACTTTATTGGCGTCTTAGACGTTCATAGTAAGTCATGATGGCTTTTGCTGCTCTCATCGTCAGCGCTGTCATGACCAAAAAGCCGATGGATCCGGCCACAATAAAGACAACTGTCATGTATTCTGGCCCTGCAGAGAGACGACAGGTGTGTTGTTTTCCTCAGTGCACTCTACTAGAAACATTTCAATGTATGAAATACAAATCAAACATATTAACTAAAATATATAAAAAACATTAAACGTTAACTGGAACAGATTCTAGGCACATAGACTATAAGACACTGGAAGTGCTGGTGCAATTTCAAAATTTTCTTTGCTGGACCCTTTAAAAATGATGTGAGATGATCATGCAGTTGTGTGCTTGTTGTAGACAGAAGCTCACAGTGAGACGGGGGGTTTCGGGATGCACCCCTCTTGTGGACCACCACAGGCCCAGCAGACACAACAGCAGATCCAGTCTCCTGTTCCCCTTTCTGGTTGGCCGACCGCCGGCTGCGCCATTTACTGGTGCAACTCTATTAATAGGGATAGTAACAAGGTGAGTTTCATAATTCCTACTCCACTTTCACATCAAAACCTTCAAAATATGTTTATAGCACTATTTCAACAATAAAGGAGCCATTTGTACATGCCATGAGTGCCTCTGATATTTTAGTAACCAATCATACTTTATTTTATACATTATTTTGTACATTACATATGAAAAGCATCTTCTGTTATCTGGCCTCCTGTCTCAGACATCATTCATGCTCCTTTCTAACTCAGTTATAAATCTGTTGGCCCCTCAGGGTCTGGAACACCACCAGCCCATCTCACCTGCCCCTTCAGGAAGGTGGAGGTTGTGAATGTGTGGATCAGGTGTGATAAGACCTGGTGAAGGTTTGCAGCGGTGCTGCCGAGCATACTGAGGGTCCAATGTGGGAACCATTTCAATGTGAGGGAAATGTTAATAACATGTCTTAGATATGAAAAGAACAACAACACTTTTCATCAACAACTTCATAAAATCGTACAGGACGACAAAACAAGGATCAAATCCAGCAGCTGCTAAAATACAGAAGGTCACCAGCGACCAGCGGCATGAAGAGCTGAAAACAGGTTGGGATATCACGGCCTTGAGACGGAGAATCAGTTACCTTCACACAGTCTTCGTTGTGCCCACAGATGCTGGTCAGGCAGTGAATGTAGAAGGGCAACTTGTTGGGCATCCTGAACATCTGGATGGAAAACCTGCTGTGTTGGGCCTGACCGTTAACAGAGAGCCAGTGGAACGTGTTGTCAACGGGACAGCTGGGGACACGAGGATAACAGCTCTTATCAACTTCACTTCAAAAACTCGAGGGACAACAAATTACACACTGGACCCACTAAGGATGTAGTGTATACAAATGTCAGCATAATAAAAAATATTTGAGCCTTTAATTATTACCATCCAGAGATTGTCTGTAAAAACCTTTCCTTACATTTAAACTGTTTCTACATATTTTAAAAAAATATTTCGCTCCACTCTTTCATCCTTAGTTCGTTCATTTTTACTATTATAAAAAAAGTGGTTTTACTCTTCATCTTATTCTAAATAATAATGCCATTTCATTTTTTCATTCTTATAACTTAAGGACGTAATCTTATTGTGATGAGAAGCACAGCAAAACCTTCAACTGAAACACACCAAAAATAAAAATGTATCCATCCATCCATCTTCCACCGCTTATCCGTAGTCGGGTCACGGGGGCAGCAGCTTCAACAGGGAGCCCCAAACTTCCCTTTCCCCGGCCACATCCACCAGCTCTGACTGGGGGATCCCAAGGCGTTCCCAGGCCAGTGTTGAGATATAATCCCTCCACCTGGTCCTGGGTCTGCCCCGAGGTCTCCTCCCAGCTGGACTTGCCAGGAACACCTCCCTAGGGAGGCATTCCGGAGGTATCTGCACCAGATGCCCAAACCACCTAACTGACTCCTTTCCACGCGAAGGAGCAGCGACTCTACTCTGAACCCCTCGCGAACAGCAGTGTTTCTCACCCTATCTCTAAGGGAGACACCAGCTACCCGCCTGAGAAAGCCCATTTCAGCCGCTTGTATTCGTGATCTCGTTCTTTCGGTCATGACCCATCACTCATCACCATAGGTGAGGGTAGGAACGAAGATTGAACGGTAGATGGAGAGCTTTGCCTCTTGGCTCAGCTCCCTCTTTGTGACAACAGTGCGGTAAAGCGACTGCAATACCGCTCCTGCTGCCCCAATTCTACGTCCAATCTCACGCTCCATTGTTCCCTCACTCGTGAACAGGACCCCAAGATACTTAAACTCCTTCGCTTGTGAAAGGACCTCATTCCCCACTCGGAGAAGGCAGTCCACCGGTTTCCTACTGAGGACCATGGCCTCAGATTTGGAGGTGCTAATCCTCATCCCCGCCGCTTCACACTCGACTGCAAACCGGACCAGTGAGCGCTGCAGGTCACAAGCTGCTGACGCAAACAGGACCACATCATCTGCAAAAAGCAGCGATGCAATCCTCAGGCCACCAAACTGTAAAGCCTCCTCACCAAGACTACACCTCGATATCCTGTCAATGAAAATCACAAACAGAATTGGTGATAAAGTGTAGCCCTGGCGAAGGCCAACAGCTACTCGGAACAAGTCCGACTTACTGCCAAGAACCCGAAAGCAGCTCTCACTTTGGGCGTACAGGGATTGGATAGCCCTGAGGAGAGGCCCCCTCACCCCATACTCCCGCAGTACTTCCCACAGTATATCCCTGCGGACTCGATCATACGCCTTCTCCAAGTCTACAAAACACATGTAGACTGGATGGGCAACTCCCAAGCCCCCTCTAGGATCCCTGTGAGAGTAAAAAGCTGGTCCGTTGTTCCACGACCAGGACGGAACCCACATTGTTCCTCCTCAATCTGAGGCTCGACAACCGGCCGGACCCTCCTTTCCAGCACCTTGGAGTAAACTTTCCCAGGGAGGCTGAGGAGTGTGATGCCCCTGTAGTTGGCACACACCCTCTGGTCCCCCTTTTTAAAAAGAGGAACCACCACCCCAGTCTGCCACTCTTTCGGCACTGTCCCAGACTTCCACGCAATGTTAAAGAGGCGTATCATCCATGACAGCCCCTCAACACCCAGAGCTTTCAGCATTTCCGGGCGAATCTCATCAACACCCTGGGCTTTGCCACCGTGAAGTTGTTTAACTACCTCGATGACTTCGCCCCAAGCGGTTGACTCAGATCCCCCATCATCCTCCAGCTCTGCCTCTGCAACAGAGGACAGGTCAGTTGGGTTCGTTGGATTCAGGAGTTCCTCAAAGTGTTCCTTCCACCAACCGACAACCTCCTCAGTCGAAGTCAACAGTGTCCCATCTTTGCTGTATACAGCTTGGATGGTCCCCCGTTTCCCCCTCCTGAGGTGTCGGACAGTCCTCCAGAACAACTTTGGTGCCGTCCGATAGTCCTTCTCCATGGCCTCTCCAAACTCCTCCCACACCCCTCTGTTTTGCCTCCATCACAGCGGAGGCTGCAGTCCTTCTGGGCTGTCGGTACCCTGCAACTGCTTCAGGAGTCCCCAGGGACAACATGCCCCTGAAGGCCTCCCTTCTTCAGTCGGACGGCTTCCCTGAGCACCGGGGTCCACCACGGTGTTCAAGGGTTACCGCCCCTTGAGGCAACCAAGACCTTGAGACCACAGCTCTCAGCTGCAGCTTCAGCAATGGAAGCTTTGAACATCGACCATTCAGGTTCAATGACCCCAGCCTCCACAGGGATGCACGAGAAGCTCCTTCGGAAGTGTGAATTGAGGTCCTCGCAGACAGAGTCCTCCTCCAGACGTTCCCAGTTCACCCGCACTACTCGTTTGGGCTTACCAGGTCTATACAAAGGTTTCCTCCGCCAACTCAACACCAGGTGGTGATCAGTTGACAGCTCTGCCCCTCTCTTCACCCGAGTGTCCAACACACAGTCGAAGGTCAGATGATACGATCACAAGATCAATCATTGACCTCCGACCCAGGGTGCTCTGGTACCAGGTACACTTGTGAGCATCCTTGGGTTTGAACATGGTGTTAGTTATGAGCAATCCGTGACTAGCACAGAAGTCCAACAACATAACACCGCTCGGGTTTAGATCAGGGAGGCCATTCCTCCCAATCACGCCCCTCCAAGTGTCTCCATCATTGCCGATGTGTGCATTGAAGTCCCCCAGGAGAACAATGGAGTCCCCTGCAGGGATCCTTTCAAGGACCCCATTTAGGGATCCCAACTAGGCCGAATACTCTGAACTGATATTTGGTGCGTATGCACAAATGTCAGAACCCCCCCCCCCCCCCCCCCCACAGCCTTAAGGCGCAGGGAAGCGACATGACAAAATATATCCTATATTAAACCAGTGGTGGTCTGGAGGTAAGGCTTTGCTATATATGACAAATGACTGCACCACCTACCCATCCTGCAGCAGAACACCCTGGACTGTGTCCTGTGGGTCAATACTCTCAGTTGCCCAGCATGACTCCACTCGCAGGAGCACATCTGACGCAAAGGAGTTGTTGGTCAGCAGAGCCACCTGTAGGAACAGGGTGTCCTCAGGCTCCAGAGACACTCCGTGGCTGTAGCTGTGGGTGTAGGACAGGTTGGTGAACAGGAACATGGTCAGGCCCAGCTGCAGGGAGGAGCTGACCTCCATCAGGGAGAGAGTGGTGAGCCTACAGACAGAGAGCAGTGGCTCAGTGAGTCCATCGTTCGGACATTAGCCACGCTATAGTTTGAGGGGAGATGAGAAGAACAACATATGGAGACATCTCACCACGTCATATCCACACTGACTGACGTGTTGCGGACGTAATGTCGGGGGTAGACACACTTCCAGACCACCTTAAGATCTCTCCGGCTGATGGTCTGCTCTTCGTTCAACGTCACTGAGAGTGTGTTTCGGAACTCGATGTGGGTCTTCGTCACCTGGACAACCACATACACACATGTAGTCACTCTTTCATTGGTTGAATGGAGGCCTCTAAGAAACAAACTGTTACAGCACAGTGTTTCTCTACTTTGTGGCCTTGTCGTATAGCCTGCTGTACAGAAGCCTACATCTACTACTAATGATGGGCAGTGGAGTCTGCAGCCAAGATAGAGGTGCAATCCTATTTAATGGAAGATAAACCCTTATTACATTAGAACACACAGAAAATCTTGTACCGAGTTATTTCTGAACATTCCTCCCTCTAACCTATGTACAAGGGAAACACATGAGAAGCTAGAAGAGACTGCATAGATCAAATATTATCTGAAGGTTTATTTTGAGGTTTACTCACATTATAGACACACTGCGATTATTAGAAACATAACTGCCATCCAATAAGCTGAAATCAGGATTTCAGTATTAAAGGGGGTACATTTCTCTTTATCTAGAGGTTTCTTCAGGCCATTTGTTTCTGTAAATGTTGTCTAGCTTTTGTATAATCCGTATAACAGACAAACATGCAGCAGAAGACAAACTAGTGAAACCTTCGGTGTGCTTTGTGGAGGTAAGAATACTTAAAGGATAAATTACAAATGGCGTATGATAAAGAATTGACTAGCATCGGCCTCTTTGTTTTTGTCATGGGATACTTCAGCGTACATAAATCTATTAACTACAGAGAGGTGAAGGTCATTCTATTCCCATTATAAATAATGTATGTATTAAAAGCTGTGAGGCACATAATTCGGCACACTGATATGAAGCCATTGACCAAAGGACCAGCAAGTGTCAGCTGGTTGTTGTTACTTTTCTTTAGTGCCCTCTAGTGTCTGGTTATGGGGAGAAAAAGAAAGCACCCAGCTGTTAAAAGTCACTCACATGCCTCTCAGTTCCACATTCAGAAGCTTTTCGCGATGCACGGAAGTAGTAGAAAACATCGCTGTCATGCACAGAGCACTTCCCGTCGTTCAGCCTCACATCAAACTTCCCTTCCATTAAAGAGGCCAGGTAAGGTTTTGCAATCCCGCCAGTCAGCAGTTTATCCAGACACAGACTGAAGAGGCCGTTTTCTGTTTCAGAACAAGGGATGGAGTCACGCCTGTGCAGACTGAATAACAGGTAAGAATACTGACACCAGATGCTTGAGGAAAATAGTCTGAACCCTTTCCTCACTTATCCTGCCTGCAGGGCGTGATAATTCATGTCACTCTACAGACGAGGGCTTACCACAGGCATGGTAAACATCCCTTCTGCCATTGAGCATGAGACCATCTTCCTGGCTGCTGCCCGTGAGACTCCGCTAGCTAACATATTGTGAGATGTACCCCCTCAGATTTACCCTCCATCTCCTTCTCAGTTTCCTTCTCTATACCAAAAGAAAACCAGAGCTGGATGACAAATTCAAGGTGTCTTTCAATGTAACTTCAAAAACATTATTTTGCTTATTATTTTAAGTAAAGGAAACTACTTTCGATGACTGTCTTGATTGGTACAGGGAGAATTGGGGAAATCAAATATAGGGCAGCAGTCGCAGATGGCTGTCCAAGAGGAAAGGGTTAAGGTGACTGACAAAGACCTCACCTCATTTCATTAGAAAGTCAAACATGAGATCAGGTGTCTTAATTGTTAAACGTTTAAATGAAAAACATGTAAATCAACACTGCTTGGCAGAACTGGTCATTAAACATTAAAATGGGCCTGGCTAGAGGCAACATTTTCTTTGTTGGACCAGATATGTTACCATTGCAAACTGGACGTGAAGCTGCTGGAGACTCAATGATTGAGCTCACGTCGTAGTAGCCATGTTGGCACACACACAGGTAGGAACCCAGACTGTTGATGCACAGAGAATTACGGGGACACAAAGGTTGCTGGGGAGACGTGCATAAATCTGGACCTGTCAACCCAAGAACATTAGATGAAGTCCACAAACAGGAGAGTCTTGGTTCAGAAGACTTCAGACAGAACAAGTTTCACCTTCACTCACCATTCCAGTGAATAACCCTATCCGTAACAAACACATCGGTGGCATTGAGGGAGCGGATGTAGTCCAGCTGATCTTCAGCAGGCAGTGGCACACCCTCAGTTTGGGATGCGTCAAATGACATGAAGAGAATCTCTGTTTTGTCTGGTTCATCTGCAGGCACGAGGGAGGTCACCTCGATGCGGACTGGTGGACCAAACCCTTCCAACAGATCCTGGAGCTGAAGAAAACAAGATGAACTGCTTCAATTTATATTTTTGAGAAAAACCATGAATGAAGCTCGAAATCCTTTCAATACCCTGACTCATACAATATCTTAACACATGCTATTAGTTAAACGCTAATTTTTGCATGCCAAAATGCCCAATTTAAGCAAATATAAGGTTCACAATTTTTCTCCTACTTTGTCTTTGACAATCTTCTCCAGTACAGCTCTTGGTTCCGACAGCTCATCCTGCAGGTCCTCAGGCAGTGACCAGGGAACAACCAATGTGAGTCCCAGACTTGAAATGTCAAAAAACAGCTCTAGAGTGGACATACAACAGGATGGCTTCATCATCAATTAGAAATACCCAAATAATCACATATAATCTGTGAACAAAGGAAAAAAAAATTGCACTTAAATTTCATATTTCTTAAATAGTTATTCCTGCCACTCTAAGTCACAGTAACAGGATGCTGTTGCACTAAATGTCCAGAGGACTGTCATTTACAAAAGTCAGGCTGACCATTCTCTTGACCAGTTTCAGCAGCCCTCCCAAAGAACTTCAGGGATGAATTGGTTGCCTCAAAACACATATGTGAGCGTTGTGATGTCCACTGTCCACCACACTCCTCCCACACATCCAGGACATAGGTCTTCCCATCCTCCAGCCCCGGTAGGTACAGCTCTGGGTCTGTCACGCGGCTTCTCTGGAACTGTCTGCCATTCTCCAGAGACAGTTCATATAAGAAGGCCATTGCTGGGTGGTGTGTGTTGCTAGGCAGCCACAAGGCGGTGGAATCATTAGAGCGGTACCTGAGCTCAGACACACCATGAGGTCCTGAGTACACACAGCATGAATGCAGACATGAATCTCAGATCATGCACAGACAGACATTTCTGCTCCAGTCCATTCTACTTCATTAATAAACTCAACACTTTCTACATCTCTCCATCTATCTTCTGTAGCAGCAGTAGGGTTACCTATTTCATTATGAAGATTGTATCAATGTAAAAAATGCACTTTTGGTATATTTCATATCAATGACTTCTCCATAGTGACATTGACTTTCCTTATAGATCTAAACCACCAACATCTCTTGGAGTACACCGCATGACTCAGAGGCCTCACAGTTCTTTGGTAACATTTAGAAACAGTAATGACATCAATGTCAACCATTCTGTCCTCACATTCCGTTACCTGTGTGTGCTGTGATAGTCTTGACACTCATAATCACACTGTCTCCACACAAGGCTTCCACCCTGGCCTGGTAAGGTCGGCAAGGCAACAGCCCCTGCACAGTGTAGTTTGTGAGGAGTGTGGTACCCTGCAGCGCCCCCTCATGGTATAATCTGAACATGGAGATAGACGAGGTGGTCTTCGTGTCCCAGCTCAGGGTGTAGTTGTTGGGGCCAAATGATGTCTGACACAAGGCCTCAATGCTGGAGTGAGCTGAGGAGCAGAGAGGGGATTGATTATGTCGGTCTTTTCTACACATTAATAGCTGGTTTCATTTTCTATGTCACTGACTAAACTCAGTGGAATTCATCAATAAAATAAATCAATAAAAACTACTGAATGAGTTCCAACTCAATCCAGTGGTGTTTATTGGTTAAAATGGATAAACATGTTCATGAAGACAGTTTTTGAACTCGTGCAGAATTGACCTGAGTTTCCATCAGTCGTGACCATTCTGCTATAGCGGGAGTCTGTTCCTGCCTGACAAAACGTCTGAAGGCCAAACTTCACCCTACTGCAGGGCTGCAGCTCTGAAAGGACAAAAGTCAAGTCTTCCCCTGTGTGCCACAAGGGCACCTCCTCTGTGATGTGGTCGGTTCCATTAAGATAGAAAGCTGTGAGGAGGAACATGGAGAACCTGCAGTTCTCTGGACAATCCCAGGCCAAAAATATGCTGCTGCTGTTCCATGACGTCACCCTAAAGTTCAGGGGAATGTCTGGATCTGGTGGAAAAAGGAAAAACATTGAATAGCTTTCAACTAACCATCACCACTCCTCTGTACAGGCTCAGTGTAACCCTTCTTGTATTGGGGGTGATGAAGGATGATTCTCTAAAAAAACCTGGATAAACGATGCTAAAATATCTAGAAAATAAAGCTAGATTTAACTGACATATATTAACATTTTCAAACTGGCCCCATTTTGCTGGTCAACATTTATTCCATACCAGTAATAGCAGAGAGGCAGGTGAGGGAGTGACCGGCTGCCATCTCCACACAGGCCACATATGGGCTGCAGGGATCCAGAGCTGTGAAGTTGTAATGGCTGTTGGTCGTCGTGTTCCTGCTCACACGCAGGTATGCGTGTTGTATGGTGTTATACAGGGTGGTGGTGTGGCTGCTGATGCCCACAGCTGAGGGCACCCAGGAGATCAAAAGCATGGAGGTAGAGCTGGACTGGAGTTTGACGGGAAGACGCGTCGTGTGGCCTAGGATGAGACCCGATTTGAAGTTCAGTCATAAAGTGTATTCCAAAAACCATAACTAGTAACTGAGGGCATTATGAAAGCATAAATTATAAATTAAACAGACCAGCATTGTATCTTTTAATGTCATGAAACAGAAGAGGAAAAACTCTTCGTTTAGAATGATTAGTGATTCATTATCATTTCTCAGATAGACAACATCTAAATTTATTTCTCATCTGAACTGTCCATTTTTGCTCATGTAGACACAAATTTTGTTGCTTAGACTAAACAGAGATTGAATGTTAAAATAACTATATAGATACCACTGATTTGATTCCATTACTTTTTTATGCATATGCTGGTGTTCTGATGCCAGTGGCATTTCAACGAGTCTGGGGCACCTCACGGGTCCTTGCAGGAAGGAGAGTAATTTATTTTCACTGCAATTCAATCCCAAAGCAACGCAGGGACAGCTATTAATCATGTAGTAGTACAATTCAAATCAGGTTCAGCATGAGGCACAAAAATGAATCAACCTAGTTTCAGGAAAGGGACCTCCACCTGATAAACACTGGTGTGTTTGATGTTTTATAGTAAGATTTTTTATCAGTTTTTTCAGCATCAGAAAACATTGAACTGTCACACCCTTTATCTCTATATACAGCAGGAATCACCTGATTGTCACCACTACACAATAACAGCTATAGTAATTGAATTACAGATGATCTTAATTTACATTTAACAAGCCACATTAGATGATATTCAAGTATCTTAACATTAAGACCAGAGACAATGACAACATAAGCCATCAGACACCCCAGGATTAAATCTAAATCAGAAATCCAAACCAGGTCATGGAAACAGTGGCGAGGAAAATTATCTGTCACAGATCAATTGTCGGGTCTGTGGTTCCCCGACAACCGGGGTTATGGGATAGGGTAGCCTAGGCTCCTTATCTATTTGTAGCCTACTTAGTCATTTTGATAGTAGCCTAATATAGCCAATATACAATGACAGCCTCCATATAAGGCTTATAATTTTGCGTCCCAAGGAAGATTTGGGGTTTTTTTGGTTCAATATGGCTCTTTGGACATTTTGGGTTACCGATCCCTGCCCTATGCCAACAACAACAGCACTTGGAGTGCAAACCGCCATCAAGGTCAATAATTCTGTTGGATAGGGGCATAAAAAGGATGCAGATGATCTCACCAACTGCAAGGAAGATGTTTTCATTCTGGTAGAAAAATGATGTTCCATTTTCACAGGTAAACACCTCAGTGGGACTCATCATCTCCAGGAAAGCCTGAAGAAAGACTGATGCATTGTTGAAAAAGCCTGAAAACACTAACATGACCATGAATCTCTATTAAATTATAGCTTGAAAAGTGTTCCGTTTATACCTTTGTGGCGTTCGTTGGCTGCTGCAGAGGTCTCTGCAGGCCTCTGATCCGGATGGTATTTGTACCTTTGGTTATCACATTCAAGATAACATTTAATATCTATCAGTTCATAATTTATTTTTTAAAAAACCCATAAAAGATGCTTACTTGGGGTAATTCTGAAGTGCCATTCTTGAGTAGAGCCTTTGTACAGAAAGGTTAGCTTGTTTTCTACATCTGGGGACACGGTCAGGGAGGAAACTTTACCCTCCTCTCTGATGTCTTTTAGAGCTGTATCGTTGAGCCACAGGTTTCCACTTTGCCCAAAAAGACATAATAAAATTTGGACACAAATCTTTCTTTCAGAGGTAATTTCAAATCTACGGACAACTAAAATATAATTTCCTTCTCTGATCCTCTAGACTGAGCCGTTTTTCATCATTATTTAGTTTTAATGTCAAGGAACAAACAACCATTGGAGCCATCAGCTCTTGTGTGATTTAATTTTTGCAAACACCTCATGAATAGTATATTTTCAAAATATACAAATATATACTGTATATATATTAGTATAAACACACATGTATGTATATATATGTATATATATATGTGTATACACTAATATTTATATATTAGTATATTTGGTATACATACCAGATACCAATCATTTCACACTCTAAGTCTTTTTAGTAAATGAGTATTTAATCTTAGAGCAAAAACAGGAATTGCTACCAGAATGAAACAATCTTTAAAAGTTCTGCAGATTAATTTTGTTTTTCTTGGTTTCACCTTTCCAGAGAATCTCCTTTGGTCATCCAGCATATGGAGAAGAAAATATAGTCACCATATCCTAAAACAATAACCAGTGATTATCTGTATGATGCGGAAAATAAATGATAGTGTAACATAGATGTGTCGGTGCACTGTGCTGCTCACCAAACGGTATGATTTGGGCTACAGAGAAAACGATAAAGAAAAACTGTAAGGAGTTCCTGAAAAAAATAAATCAACAATATAAAAGGTTAGTCTGCAAGAGTGATCTGACAAATGAAAGTAATAGTAAACTCTTCTTACATTTTCTTGTAATTCCAGCAAGAAGCTCGTCTCTAGTCCAGTGAAGTGGAAGCACGGCTGGAAACACACACTCCTAATGAGGGTCAGGTGTGTGTGTGCTGCCTTCATGTACCTGTGAACACCATAGGAATTCTTCATTTTAACACGTGAAATTTCGTTATTTTATCCCGTAATCTAACACACAGGATAAAGGAGGGCTGCTAAACATGACAGAATGATAATCACATAATATACATTTAATTAATAGAGCGTTTTTTAAAACCATGATGCTAAACCGGTGGTTGCTGTACCCCCACATTACCCCCATAATCCTGATACAATATTCAGGTAGATAGATAGATAGATACTTTATTAATCTCGGAGGAAATTGTATTCATCCATCCATCCATCCATGTATTCATTCATCTTCCTATCTGCTTCTTCCACTTTCGCAGACAAGGGGGAGGCTGGAGCCTATCCCATTGGACATATGGTTGAGAAATGGGGGGACACTCCAGACACTGCTCCAGTGCACCGTGGATCCACAAAAAAGACAGACAACCACTCACGTATACATTCACACCTATGGGCAATTTGGAACCAACCAATCCACTTAAGTTGCATGTTTTTGGCAGTAGGGGGAAGCCGGAGAACCCAGAGAGAATCCATGCAGAAACAGGGAGAACGTACGAACAGGACATGGACCCAGAACTTGCTGTGAGGCGACAGCGCTACCCTCTGTGCCCCCATGCTGACCTGTAGAATTTTAAAAACTGTATTTTGGAGTTGAGACTTCAGCTAGATCTGCTGGCCAATCATTTTTAGTAATTTCTCAGCTAAAACTCCGCAATTGATGTTATAATTATTATAATAAAGTGCACCCTTGTTCCTCGCAGTTAATGCGTTCCAGGAATCACACGCAATTAACGAATTCCATGATTGAGTGATGAACTATTTATCTTATTATTTACGGTAATTTAAATGTTTATGACCCTCCCCATACTGATATTAAACCACCCTCTACCTGTATTACCTTTTCCCACACTCTTATCAACTGTTCAAAGAATAAGTCCGAGACTCATGAAACAGAACACACTTCCGGATGCCGTCAGCCAATAGAATTTGCACACGGTGTCACGTGACTGCCTACCAAAAATCCTTGATGAGGTGAAGTCACGAGCATTAATGCGCAAATGCGCGAGGGCGCACTGCATAATATAATATCATCAAATTAATGAAAAATTCTTGTTTAACAGTGAACTAACATTAAACTGTGTCAGGCTAACAGTGTGACTGTCCAGGTCATGGTTGTCCAAAGTAGTTTAAATCAATCCACTGGACTTTGCAAACATTTCTTCAAGAGGTTTCTCCTCTCATCCAAGAGGCTTCCTCAGTTCTAGTGATGGCTGGCTGCCTCAGCTTCTCAACCCCGGGAGGTGTGGTCAGTGCCAACCATAGTCCAACAACCATTGCCAAGACCCGTCTGGAGAAGCCATCTCTGAACAGGGGGGACGTTCTGCGACATCATCGTCAGTAACTGGAGATGCAGTGGATGCTTTAGCAGATGATTTGTGCAGTACAGACACATTGGGTTCAATTCCTTTCTGTGTGGAGTTTGTGTCATCGCTTTCCTCCCACTTCCAAAAACAACTTGGCCTTTCGCTCGTAGCCAAATGGCATATGCTCCAGCTGACCTGGATAAGTAGCTCTAGATAAGACTATTGATTGTTACTACAAGAAAATGAATGGATGGATTGATTGATTCATGGATTAAAGAGTTTACTTAAATTAGTTCATTAAAAACTGATTAACAAAAACTGCGTAGTTTCATGAAGCCTGCTGCTCTGTTGAAGCCCTGTTAAACTTCAGCATGAGACTTTGTGATTACATTAAGCAAAGGGAAGACGGCCTGTCTTCCATTAGTGGCGCTGCATCACAATGTCCATATCAGGCTGTTCAGGGTCTACTGGACGACACTCAGCAATCAGACAGAGCAGCTTTTGTCTGATTAATCTGAGCAGTCAGCCAAATTAGAGTCACAAGTTTGGCACAGTCTATGGAGAGTTTCAGTCTGCAGGTTTTCTTGGGGGCTGCGACTTTTCAACCTCTGCTGTACCATAATGCTGGTCAAATCATGATCTGAGCAGCACTGTCTGGGGAGGTATCAAGGTATTCCCATTATGGAGAGCTGGCACTGTTTTCTGCTGCTGTGCACATTAAGTTTGGTGTTGGCTTCTGAGGAGCAAACAAAAAATTATGACAACAACCTTGTCAGCTTTTTGAGAAGAATCTCCCCTGGGCTGCTGGTGAGGGATGATCCGTTCCTCACCAGTGGAGAGGAAAACTCCCCCAAGGAGCTGAGACGCCATGAGGTCTCCGTCACAGGGCAAACCAAGGACTCATCAGCCAACGGGGATACAAACGGGGCTCCAGGACCGGTGGTGTTCACTAAAGAAGGCCAGATCAAGGGTGTTACTCTGGATAAGGCCCATGTATTCTATGGGGTACCATACGCAGACCCACCCATCGGACCTCACCGCTGGAAGCCACCCAGACCTGTCAGTCCTTGGCGAGGGGTTTATGATGCCTCCTACCCCAGGGCAGCTTGTATGCAGGTCTGCAGTGGACCCATCGCTGGAGAGTGTCCTCAGATAGTAAGAAAGAGATTATTTATGTTCATTCTTTTTCATATTTTCACTAAATTTCAATTCTAGATGACAAAACGTGTTTGAATATCTGCAATTATTTATACTGTATATATACACAGTATATATATACTGTATGTTTTCCCCTTTTTTTGTCTCCATGTAGTCTCGTAGTTAAAAAACCACAAAAGGGGGTCAATTTTAAATGAGATCAATGCATGCAATTAATATCTCATTGACATCATTAATATCTGTAATTATATTAATGAATGACTTACAGTAGAGTAGGCACAACAATAAACCTTTATAAGTTATACATGCCTGAGCCCAAAAGATGATGATGGGTTTAGCTGAAAGTTGGGTTGTACGTAATTTGAACAAACAAACAAACAAACAAATCCATCCAACAATTTTCTGGAAGATGAGATGACCAGAATCATCTCGTCTATAGGTGCTTTTTCTGCTTTGCGGGTCAAATAAATAAATAAATACATACATACATACATACATACATACATACATACATACATACATACATACATACATACATACATACATACATACATACATACATACATACATAGATACTTTATTAATCCCGGAGGAAATTGCATAAATACATACATACATACATACATACATAGAGCAAAGTTATTTTCATTGAAGCTTTATTTAATGAGGAAGACCAACAAAACTATATTTGTACAAATATATGTCATTCAAGGAATATCATTTTGCAGGCAGACAAAGCAATCACTCAAGGTTAAGTCAGTATTAAATATTTATATTCACTGAATATTATTCAGTGAATACTAACTGAATATTTCATTTAACACCCTCAAAAGGTCAGCGAGGATTGTCTCTACCTCAACATCTTTGTTCCTATGGATGTGACCTTTGGCTCCCCTCTGCGGAGCCCACTGCCCGTCATGGTGTGGATCCATGGTGGGGACTTCATCGCTGGTTCTGCCTCCAAGCCGCTTTACGATGGACGATTTCTCAGTAACTTCACCAACACTGTTATTGTAAGCTTGGAGTATCGACTGGGTGAGAAACTATATTCACTTTAAATTTCAACCTGCATGATCACATGGGAAAATGCAGACTTTGTGTATGAATCACTAGTGTGTCTATTTGCTGTCTCGTTTAATTGTATTGTATGTGCAGGAGAAAGGAAGTTAATAAACAGGCATCTGGTGAAAGCGTATGTTTTTTGTGTCTATGTTTGTGAGCCATTATTTTAAATTGCTGAGCCTGTTAGCAATGACTGTCTTTCTGTAAGACTGGAAGGCTGGAACTTATACATTGAATGTCAACAGTAATTAGGAAACCAGAGGAAATAAATGCCTTTCCAGAGTCCGTTATGTCTCACTTGTTCTGTAAATTCTTGATTTAAGGTGCTTTTGGGTTCCTTGTCCTGGGCAAAGACCTTGACACATCACATGCTGGAAATTATGGGATTTTGGACCAGCAGGCAGCTCTTCTTTGGGTTCAACGGAACATTGGGGTGTTCGGAGGTGATCCAAGCAAGGCGAGCAAACACACACATTCATTCTGTCATGCACCTGGTAATTACAACTACCAGATAGAAATATGGTGCAGACAAAAATGCTCATGGTTGGACATACTGATGATTACATCATCAGTGCCGTCACGCTTTGCCTACTGCAGCATAAAGGTTAATTCTTGTCAATAATACCAAATCTCATTGGAATGCATCACATCTGCTGCTAGGATTCCATTTTATTCATAGATATATCAATCAGGCACTTCACAGTAACGTCCAAATAAATCTCAACAAAAGCAAAAATCAGAAATTGCAGTTTTAATTATTTTCATTTAAAATAAACGTCATCATAACAGAGCTTAGATGGAAGTTATTTCAGCAAAAATAACCTGATTTATGTTTGACTGACATTTTTTGCAGGTCCTCATAACCATGAATTATTTCCCATCACAGAATCAATGCACTGTCGTTAAATGTTTAACAGTATCCAGCACACCCAGCGATGATTACAGCCGTAATTGAAGTATTTTGATTATTTTTTGAAAAAATTAATGGAAAAGATAAAATGTAATTATTAAAATAGGCTGTTTAATAAAGGTTTGTCTCTAGATTTCTTTGACACATGTTTGCTGTGTTTCCCTGTCAGGTGACCATCTTTGGAGAGAGTGCAGGAGCTCAGTCGGTGAGTCTTCAGCTGATGATCCCGAGCAGCCAGCCTCTGTTCAAACAGGCCATCCTGCAGAGTCTACCCTTCTCCATCCCGCTAAAGACCAGGTGAGGATCCAGCTCAGCTTAGTGTTGTGTGACTGATCTCTGTCTGTTACCATGGAATCAAAGAGATTTCATTTTTTTCCCTCAGAATGGATTTTTCTTCAGCTCCTTCTGTACTTGAGTCGATGTCCCAGCATACTTCACTCCAACTGGTATTTTGTTATTTTCCAGACATGATGCCCTGAAGCTGGGAAAAGACTTTGCTGAACAGACCAACTGCACCGTGAGCAACATTGCCTGCCTGCTGTCTCTGACTCCGCAGGCTGTCCTCACCGCCCAGATGAAAACAAGTAGGGCGATGCAAACACATCCTACGCTCACCAAATTTAGAGCAACGCTCACGGCTACCCACACACTTACATAACGAGGCAGGATATTGTATGCTTATCTGAAAAGTTGATGAAAAAACATTATTTTTCCTTAGTGGCATGTTGGAAAACAAGGTAATGAAAAATGAGGAACATTTGGCCTCTGGAGGGGCAATTAGAGAGAGATTAAACTGCCTCCTGGCTGAAAATCACTGTAATGTATCTACACAGTTATTGATCAGTATCATTGACTCAGTTATTGTGTCATCGGCTGTTTTCTGCTGCTCTGATCTCAATATCAACCCCGAAAATGTGTAAGAAAACACATTTGGCATCTCAGCTCTGGTGACACAAGAGGATTTCTAAAGATTTGATTTTAATTAATCTGAATTATAAAGATGCCTGTGGTAATAAACAGTGTGTGTTTTTTCTTGAACTCACCTGGTTTTAGGTTCCAAAATTATTAACCCCTTCAGGTTCCTGGAGGTTTTTGAGACGTGGGGTCCGTACATCGACGGAGAGTTAATAAAGGAGCAAGCTGTCGCTGCCTTCCTGAAGGGCCACTGGCAAAAAGAGAAGCCAGTTCTGCTGGGTAGGATACACACACACACACACACACACACACGCACGCACGCACACACACACACACAAAAAAAAAATGTGTTGGGATAGCAAATGGCACTGCCTGAAATGTTTCTAACTGAATGCAACGAAAGACCATTGAGGTGGTTGTGTATTGACATTTTAACTCGCTTTATATTTATACCTTTTTAATAACTACTGAATTATATTTGTAGATGTTTAAGACACATAGCTGATGACCCCACACCCAGGGCTAAATCACACACTTTCTTCTCTCTCTTGATGGCTAAATGTTAACATTTTGATGACATTTGGGGAGCATATTTGTTTCCTGCCTGGGATGTTTGTAGGAGTTTGATGAGGAGACCACAACTGGTCTTATACCTGTCTGTGAACATACAGCAGCACCCAATTAGCTTAGCATAGCATGGAGACTGTACAGAGAGAAAAAAGCTATAAAAAAATGTTTCATTTTCAGACTTTGAATACATTTAGCTGACAACACTTCTTCAGATTTACTGATGCAAAGTTTTAAAAACAGGACAATTTTTAAAATGTGTTATTTGTACATTTACTTGAGTGAACACTCAAGCATATCTTACACGCTGATATCAGAATGGAATGACATTGTGGAGACAGTAGAGAAGTAAAAGTTCTCAATTTCATTCTCATGTCTGTTTTTATTATTATGAACCTCAGTGCATTCTTTCATTGCTGTCTGGGCTCGTCTGGCCAGAATCCCACTTTCTAGGAAACTAAGCAGCTCGTGAATCTAATTCAAGCTGAAACCTGAATACGTGCCCTAGGGAAATTACCCTTATTGATAACAGGCAGTAAACATTTCCAATACATTTAAATTTAAATTAAAAAAATTTAATTCAAAGAGAAGCGTGATCCACCAAAACTCAATGGAAACACAGACATCCACCTGTTTGTCTGGACTGAGGTACGGTGGTCTGTCATGCAGGTACGACCTCTGAGGAAGGGGTCATCTTTGCGTATGGTGTCTTCAAGAGGCCAGTGTCTGCAGTGGAGAGTAGCATCTACATCACCGCCATCTTTAAACAGCACGCCCTGAGGATCCTGCATGAGTACCTGCCTCTGTACACGGATGCTGACCACAGGGACATGTTAGCTCAAGTAAGATCTCCAGTCACATTCCACAGCCTCAGCACTGGAGATTGATTTACACACAATATATTTATATGCACACAATATATTTTATATACATTATACATAAAATTTCTCCATAATTCAAATGCAAGCTTCCCTATATCAGAATAATTTGAGATGTTGTTACATTTCTATGATGATCATTTAGATAAAGAGCTAAAGAACATTCCATTACATCTTAACATCATGTACTAGAATAACAGAGAAGTTAATTCTGTCTCCTACTAAGGAGGACAAATTAAACTCATGACTACTTGTGACACAGCTTTGAATTTAATTCTTATTCTTGTTGGAGTTTTTAGGGTTTTATTCATAGTTATAAACTGAATCCATTATGTTTTACATACAAAATAAACATACGTTTAGCAATAACCAAATCTAACGGGAACAGCGTTGCTTCAAATTTGTCACTGCAGTACAGAGTGTACGACTATCCAGTGTTTATGTGAAAACAATCTGGAATATGTGGGGGTATAGACGACTAATGACAAATGCTGTCTGCTGGTGAAGGACAAATGACACTCATGAGTTTCACTCCACGTGCTGAAGAGGTGACACTGGCTGCATGTGCAGCATGGATCCTCTTGTTTTTACTTTGTGGTTCATGTTAACTCGTTTAAGCAGTCACATTTACGTCTGGTATGTCTATTGGTCTATAATTGGTCTGTATGTCAGGCGAACTAACAAGGAAGCAAACATCCCATTTCTCCAGTTTTTCCTGATGAAATTGTCCCAGCCTTCTCCAATTCCTTGATTTATATATCGTCTTATAAAACCCATATATATATAAAATTTACCAATGTTTGGGTGATCATCTTTTTCGTGAGCATCCTATATGTGTGAGATAAAATTAAATTACTGTAAATCTCTTAAAGCAGCGTGCATTTTGTTTTATATTTAATTCAATAATACTTTAATGCTGACCTAAACTGAGATCAGACTGTCCCCAAAGGCATCACTCCCATGGTCATAATATGACTCATCGCATGTAGAGTCACTTTGGTTTAATTATTAGTTTGATAGTCACTCAAGAAAAATCTGATTTCACTGACGACTGTTTACTTCAGGGTCGAGATCCAAAATATCATGATTTATTTCACGATGAAGGCAACACCTAACCTCATGGTGATATATCAAGTAGAATCAATGAGAGAGATAAGAGATGAGATAGTGCTTTATTGATCCCTGTGTGGAAATTACGTAAACAAGCAGTCCAAACAGCCATGCTCAGAAAGTAAGTATGTGAAGTTTATTTCTGTAGAACTCCGCAGATAAAAATCATGAAGCATTTCACAGCAAGAGAAGAAAAATCACAGGAGGGATAGTAAGAGCTGTTCAACTGATAAAAATAATAAAAGCCTGTCTTAAAAGATAATTTTCCAGCTCTTTCTTTAAAGATGGGATGGACCCAAAACAACACAGAGACAGAGGAAGGTCAGTCCATAGCTGTGGTGCTGAGGTCTGGAAACTGGATCTCCTTGGTTTTCAAAACGTCTTTCTGGTCTGATGACCTTAATGATCATACAGTAAAGGTGTCAAAGATCAGTCACATCAGAATGGGCTTGACTATGAAGGTCAGCACTAAAATGTTAACATGAATTCTAAAACAAATTTTTAGCCTGAAGGGAATTTAAAAAAAAAAAAAGACAATCAGTGTTCCTTTATCTTTGTTTTAGTTAGAAGCCTTGCTGGACAGACGGGACACAAAAACACAAAAAAAATTATTAAAATAATTTAAACAATAATATGTAATGATCATTTCTATCCAATGACCGTAGCTCTGACATATTTTCCAAATGGAAGTTTTTGACAACCTGCTCATCCTGGTAACTGATTTGTTGAAAATTACCCTCAGGTTTTGAGGGCTTGATACCTAAATGTTAACTGCAGAATGACACGACTTTGTTTTCTGTGAAATGTTTCATGAATTTTTATATAATCCTGCTAATAATAACTCATCCAAACAAACAGCCAAAGCATAGGCATGAAACCATCCCCTCTTTGGTGGAGGTAATAATATAGCTTACTGTTCAGACACATTTTGAACAGCTGGGGCCACAGAGGGTGTTGTTGCAAATAAAAGGTGCTGTTTGCAAACACATTAATTTTCCCTGCTGTACATAATCTTGTGTCAGCGCTCTTTGTCTGTGTGGCTTCCCTCAGGATGATTTAAATTAACCGTTGACTCTGTCAGTGACTGACTATACCACCCCTTTACGCAACACTGCTTCCGCTGAAAACGGATTTTCCATGACACGTGGATCTGCAGACACAAATTAAAATTTTGTTGTACGTTTGTCAAGTAGATTCTAATATGGTGATGCTTTGAACCGTTTCCATTTTCAAACTCAACTCCCTAAAGGTGCAGTGGCAGGAAGCCAATATAGATTGTGTCATCTCTTCAATCCTGAGACAATGGTTTTCTATTGAATTGAGAGTAATAATCAAAAAAACACACAAATTGCTGGAGTTCAGTTTTAAATCAAAAGGAAAAGTGAAGTCTTGATTGGTCTGAGTAACATTTTGCATGATCAATCTTCTTGGCAACCCAGTGGCACTCAGGAATTTGTCAGCAAATTTCCAGCTGGATGACATTTAGACAGTAGTGTGTAATTTATGAGGAACCACAAATGCACCCAGCATCTCTCCAGGATTGAGCAGCTCTTGTGAAAAAGGTTACATTTGGGCTACATTTGAACATGTAATTAATAATCTCCACCTTATTATTATCACAATCATCAGTAACCAGTCATTGTGTGACTTTTTGAGGTGGGCAGTCAATCATGGATCCCACTCAGTAGATGTGGAACAAAGGAAGGAGGACCCAGACTTCTGCTGCATCCCCTTCACATTGGCTTTGTTTTGTTCTGATGGTTCCATGCAAAAAAAACCAAAAATGTTCGTCAGTTTGGGGAGGGATGATGAAAGGCTGAATCTGCATTATCGCTGTTTTTCAGCAGACTCCACAATCCCGTGCTCCTCAGGCATCTCTCCTGTCAGTTTCCTGCAGAGGGAGCTACAACTCCAGGTTTTCTGAAACTGCCTCCTGCAGAGACCAGTCAGGTTTTCATTTGCCTTGTCATCATTTACATGTGAGAAGAATACAGCAGTCATCAAGCAGTTTGTCCATTTGAGAAGCAGCCTGAATCCCACATAGAAGTGACTGTCATCAGTATTCACAGCGACAGGAGGGATCAGCAGATGAATTGCAGATGAAGTAGAAGTCAGAGAGGGAGGGCCACGGAAGAAACATTGACTGACTTGGTAATGGAATGAAAATTTAAATCATCACAAACTAGAGGAGCATTCAGAGAGAACATCCCTCAGTCTAAATTGTCCTGGCTAAGGTCTCTGATGCTGCATACGTGACTCATAACATAAAAGATCTCTGATGTACATCTGAAAACACAACCACCATAGGTGTGGATGCAAAACTATTTGTGCGTAGCTGCAGCATCAGCCTCATCAGTCATCAATTATGAGCCACTAGACATGTGTGGTAGTGTTTTCAAAGACCTGTTTATGCTTTTTCATTGAGTAGTGGCCCCCAGCCAATAACAGTGTGAAGCACATGAGGGCAGATTACAAGATAAAAACCGAGCCTCTCCAAAACGAAATATGTTCTTTTGTGGCCAATGACACGCTCTCCCACCAAGTTTTATATAAATTGGGAGAGTGTTTTTTCTGTAATCCTGATGACAAACAGATCATAAAAATTATTCCTCGGTCAAGGGAACCACAGTCGACAAAATAACAAATTTCAACACAAAGGGAACTTTAAATCTTCATGTAACTTATTTGTATATAATAATAATGATAATAATAATAATAATAATAATAATAATAATAATTATATATATATGTATGTATCTAGATACACATAGATACAAGAGGGACTCTACAGCCTCCAGCATCTAAATGATTCTGATATAAAATACAAGGTGGGGACCACAAGGTGATACTCTTGATCATATTTAGTATTATATTTAGTATTCAGATGCAGTACACAGTGCAGTACTCACATACACCTCCCTGCATCTCTTCATCAAGGGCACCTCCCCAGAGGACTGAGGGTCAACACAAATGGCAAACAGTCTGTCACAAAGACGGCTGGAGTGGACAGCTCAGACATTTATAGCATTAATAGATCTGTGGTTCTTGTTTATTTCCTCTGTATTACATAAACCCATGTTCTCCAAATGCATCTGAAACAACAAAACAAAAATCTTCTATATATTTAAAGCTAGATTTGGATGAGCTCATCTGTGAAAAGCTAATGAAACAATCTTTGAAACATGTTTTGTAATTTAAAGCTGCACTTGTTCTAAACCATTTCAACCAGTTTATCTTAAATAGATTTTATTTCATTGTCGCCTGACAGCAAAAAGGTTCCAGGTTGGAATACTTTTGTTGCAGAGTTTGTATGTTCTCCCCGTGTCTGTGTGGGTTCTCTGGTTTTGTCTAACCTCTAAAAGCTTAACTGAAATGATGGCTTCAAAGTTGACTTTTGGTGTGAGAGTGTGAGTGGTTGGCCTTAAATATAAAATTTTACCTGTAAAAATTCTTTTTCAACTAGTTACAACAGATTTATAGCTGTTATTCAGTTGTTTGTGAATAACAGCTGTATTATGAACAGCTTTATTAAAAATTTCAATGAGACTTGTTAAATTATATATTTAAATTACAATTATAGATTCCGTTTTAAATTACAATTGAACATTACAAACTTCTACAATTAATATTCCAAACTATAGATATCATTGATTAGAATTGCAGAAGGAATTAAATTACTTAGAATAAATATTTTGGAATTATTACATTTCAGTACTAGAAGCGCTCTCATAGAGTACACATACACCAAGGGTACACTTTGTCATTAATTCTTTGTCTAATGCAGAATAGTAGCAATCTTTGATTGATCTTTGATTAGAACTGTTATTAATGAAGATGGTTTCATGGATAAATTGTATTACATCTAGTCAAAAAGCCATTGTGGATGTCTTCATCTGATAGTGGTTACACTTAAAAGGGGTCTACAGCCAAATGAGTTAAATTAAGGACAAACATAATCTAACAGAAGGTGAATTGCTCCATTTGCAAAGCTCTTGCAAACATGTTTCCTGTGTAGGGAGGCTAGACACCACTTTATAGATAAGTGTAATGCTGCTGAGGTCATGTAAGTCTTTCCTGTACGTACAACAAGGAGTAGATCCAGAGTTCACTGGGATTACATACCATGTCTCATCCAGCTTGAAAAGGATCCCTAAGGGTTTGTACAGACTGGTGGCCAAAAATTCTAACTCATCCAGATTGATGTTGGATGTAGTCCCATACCACTTTGCAAGAGCAAGGCGCCATAAGGAAGAGCGTTGTGCATGACAGAGCGGTAAAAAATGGAAGAAGTTGAAACAGTTGAAGACATGCAGTATGATTTTATTTTATACCTGTGCTTGTACCCACTTCGGTCAGTGCCTACGGTGAGTCATGTTGGGACTCAAGAAAAAAGTGAACGTGTGGGCGCAGGTTATGTGGCCGTTGAGAATGCTTATGAACCGGTTTCCAGGTAACAGGCAGAAGATGGGAGATGGCCTGCTTTCACGTTCTTTTTGTTCCCTTTCATCTGAGACACAAAAATGGCTGTTTCTACTCTGCCCAAATATCTCTCCTTGTTGATGTCACACTAATCACTTTCTCTCATTATTTTTCAATTCAATTCAATTCAATTCAATAACCTTTATTTGTCAGCAAGGGGCAATTGAAAGCACACGTAGCAGTAAAATACACAATAAAGCAAAATAAAATAAAGCGCATAAAATAAATCACATAAAGCAGTAAAATGCACAATAAACAGAAATGTACAATATAAACAGGTATGTACAATGAGCTAATAAATATATGCAAAAACAAACTATTGTCAAACTATAAAAACGCTTCATATAATCAGCATTATGTGTGTTCTTATGAACAGTGTAAATAGTGTAAATGTAACAGTGTAAACATGAACAGTGTAAACGTGTTTTTGCTGACTTCAAGGAAATTGAGTTTCCTTAGGAGATACTGCCGCCGATAACGTTTCCTGATGATCTCCTCTGTGTTAGAGCATAATTTCACCACGTTATCAAAAATAGTGCCTAAATATTTGTACTCCTCCACTTGCTCCTCTGGCTTTCCATGAATTGAGGTGGTGGATGCAGCAGCCAGCTCCCTCTGCCTGTTAGAAAAAGTCACCACTATCTCTTTGGTTTTGCTCACATGCAGCTCAAGGCATAAGCTGTCACACCATTCCATAAACTACTGTAAAGCTGGTCCATGATGCTGTGAAGAACGTGAGAGCAGGGACAGGACAACTGTGTCGTCAGTGTACTTCGCCAGGTGACACTGAGGCTGGGTGAATCTGCAGTCATCGGTGTAGAGGATGAAGAGCAGAGATGAGAGCATGCAGCCCTGAAGGGAGCCAGTCGAGGTGTGTCGGAGGTTGGAGAGCTTGTTGTTGACTCGAACTCTTTGCTTCAAAATACATGGCAGAAAGTACAGGATACCCAGTAAGGCATTCACACCCAGCAGTGACCCAGCAGGTTCCAGCAACCCCAGTGACCCGCGGGAGAGGAAGAAGCTGTTCAGAAAATGGATGAATGAATGAATGAATAGCAATGACAAGAAAAATATTCTGTTGCAGACGGAAAGATTTATTTATTTTTTTATATACATTAATAATCCTCGAAGGGAAATTAGTAGCACACGCTAGCTTACAGTTGATCACTTGCATATATAGTGTGTAAAGGCCCTATAACACACACACACACACACACACACACACACACACACACACACACACACACACACACACACACACACACACAAGGGGACTGTAAGATTGCACTGGGGGGAGGTAGAGTGGCGGGCACCTCCTTCTTGGTGCCCCCTAATGAGTAACTTACAAAGGGGACGGCGATTTGCTCAAGGGCGTCTCAGCAGTGCTCGCTTCGGAGCACTGCCAAGCACTCTGAAGTGACTGGGCGGGAGTGGGATTCGAACCAACAATTCTGTGATCGTTGGCCGACCCGCTCTTCCAACTGAGCCACTGCCGCATGATGATAGCATATCATTATGTGATAGAGCTAAAAAAATATCATGGCAGCATCCACTGTCAAGAATTTTCAGAAAGAAATGAAGATCAGTCTTTTTGCAAGATTTTCTAACCAGCTATATCTTTTTCTTCCATTTCTCAAGATTGTCACCGACTTCATCTTCCTGTGTCCGTCCAGGAGGTCGGCGCGCACCGGCACATCTGAAGGCAGCAGGGTGTGGATGTACGTATTCGACCACGTGGTGTCAGATCATCGTGTGTGGTCAGGTCTAACTTTCTGCTTCCAGCACGCCTGTCATGGCGCTGAGCTGCCTTTTGTCTTTGACTCTTTCCTGGTGGCCAACTTAACCTTGTCGCTACCAGAAAAGCTGCTGTCCAATCGGATGCTGTGCTACTGGGGCGCCTTTGCCCACACCGGTGACCCTTCCTCGCAGGCCCAACAGACGACTTTTTGTCAGGAGCAGCGTCTGCCTGCCTGGCCACGCTATTCTGACAACAGTGGCTGGCAGGTCATGAACCTGACAGTGCATTCACACGCACAAGTGGGGACCAGGAACCATGTATGTGATTTCTGGGACCAACTGGGGATCTATTAGTGGGAAAACAGAGTCAGCAGGGAGGTGCTTAGTTTCTTTGCACTGAAATACCGTCAATACATGCTGTTTTCTTTGTACCCAAAAAAGTCATTTTCCTTGTTATTAAATATATCTTTTTTGAACCACTACCAAGCATCGATTCTATCAGTAAATGGTATGTTTGAAGAAAGAAAATGCTTCTACTGCTTGGAAAAGGGCAACAGGGAACTATGTCTCTCGCCAGTGTTTTCCATTAATGTGAATACATTTCTGTAACTGTAAAACCGCCAATAAAGTCGATGAAAAGGTGCTACCAACCACAGTATGAGAGAGAGAAAAAGGATAATGACACAAAAAACTGTGGACTGCCACATTTTTATGTCGTTGTTCCCCCCATCAGACAAACACCTATAAAGTCAGTCTGGGTTGTTATTGAGGTGCAAGCTGTTCATGCACATTTCATCTGAAAAGAGTATGCCTACTTTAAAAACTCCGGAAATCAATACACAGAAAATATATGTTAAATCTGCATTGCTACCTTTTTGTTATTGGAACAAGTGATTTACAGAGATGAAATGAGGCAAAGTAACAAATAAAAATCTTATCAATTATCCTTTAAAAGATTTCTATATTGTTACAATTGTGTGAAAAAAAGTCATTCTGTCACCATGTGGAGTACCAGTCAAAGGTTTGGACACACCTTCTTATTTAATTCTTCATTTTCATAACTTTCTTCATTCTACAGAGCAATGACAAAGGCATCGTAACTATATAATAACTTATGAATATTTAATGATTTTAAAGATGCACTTCAATACACATTGTAGGGGTTAGGGTTATTTTCAAATACAGATATTGAATAGAACTATTTACTGTTAATCAGCACCCCTTCAGACTCCACAACTAATGCCATCAGACCCAATAAGGTAAGGAATTCCACCAGCTCCCTATAGGAACACCTATTCATTGATTTGTATGTGACAACTTCATGCTATCAGTTCAGCCAACAGTGTGCAAAATTGTTATCAAGGTGTTTCTGGTAGTCTTGATGTATGCAGTGCCTTCAGTTGTTGCATCACCTCATCACCGCATCACTCTCAAATACTTTCATCTAGCTGGGTGATGGGACGTGACAGTCATGACCGTCAGCCAGAAGACTGGAGTTCAAGTACTGTTTGAAAGTAAACAACTCGTCATCAATATTTTCTAAAACCCAGCCATGGACCTTCTATCTATCTATTATTATCATTATATTTCCCTATCTATCTGTCTGTCTGTCTGTCTGTCTGTCTGTCTGTCTGTCTGTCTGTCTGTCTGTCTGTCTGTCTGTCTGTCTGTCTGTCTGTCTATCTATCAAACTTCACACCGTCAGTATGTGATGAGTTGGAATCGATGGATCAACCACATAATTGTCCAAGAGAAAAGACTTTACCAAACAGATGTGATCATTAAAGCTTATATAGGACATTTGTTTTATCATGACCAGCTGATGCTAATTCTTTGGTCATGCTGCATACAGATGGTGATGTGAATCTGTTGCTCCAGACCAAAATATCTCAACAACTGTTTGATTGGTTGCCATGAAATCTGGACATCCCTTAGATTTGAAGTTTTTAGTGAAACATGATTGCTCAGTAGACTATCGTGAGATTTGGTGCCTCTCTTCATTAACCATATAATGGGACAAATTATTTACTTCAGCAGTTACTCAGATATTTCCAGCCAAACCAGAAGCTAAACTGGCAAGTCTCCAGTTGTAATCCTGTCTCTCTAGCCTCCAGGTGCCCACCAGTCCCGTCTTCTCTCGCCAAGATGCTTCACTATCCACTGGCATAAATGTCACAGGAAATTGTCCTGTTTCTTTTGGCAAGGGTTTAAAATATGCCACTTGCACACATTTGCTCACACAAAAAACCACTTACTGGCTGTTTGCACACACACACACACACACACACACTGATTGGTAGAGCACCGGCACATGGGGCGCGATGAGGCCATTTAATTATTTCAGCAGACATTTACTTTCCAGTCATTCACTATCAAAAGCATGACCCTCACTGAGACTGAGCTGTTTGAGATGGCCATGCAGTTAATCAATTACAGTTCATCATAACTGTGTGGCTATGGAGGTCAGGGGTGCCCCCCCCCCCCCACACACACACACACAAAAAAAATACTGCAGCTCATTATAGTGACAACTGATAAGAGGGAGATGGACTGAGAGCCAGAGGAGAGTCAGACAAAGTCTTGTCTGTTGCCCAGATAATTTAAGATCTCTTATGGAATCAATGTCTGGCCATCACGGGCTGTCACTAGACCACGGTGGCTGCTTTGCAACGGTGCATTCTAATAAGATCTGACTACAGACATGGAAGCTTCAATTAAAAATCAGTCGACAGCTCTCTGTTCGACAGGCTGCTCAGACCAGCCAGAGTACAGCGAGAGGCTATGGCGCAGTCAACAGCACTTTACACAAAGCTATTTATCACCTGAGGCAATAGTTTGATGTTTTGGAAAATTGTCCCATTGGTTTTCATGCCCAGAGAAAATCTCTTATGTCTGTAGGCAATTAATCAGTGTTCCTTCTGGCGTTTTGAAGGTACTGGAATTGAATGAGTGTCCAGTGTAGGTTATATAAAACAACAAGTCCAATCCAATTAAGGTGTGTTAGTATTTTAGTCATGATGTAGGAAAATACCAGTTCAGTTGATTTAAAACTGCTGAGTTGAAAGTCTTGTGTTGATTTCATCTAAATAATAAGAACAGTAGTCTCTGATCAACGCATATCAATTATCCACCATAAATTAAAACTTCTGACTTTTCCAATTAAACTTTGATTTAAACTTTTATGGGTCACCCATTTAAATACTTTGAAATTTAAAAGTCAAACTTTGAGTGTTTTTGCAAATATCACATAAGTTTATTTCTGTTTAAACATATTTCCAAATTTTTGATGTCAACTGTATTCAAAATTGTTTAAGTTAATCCATTGGACTTTAAGAAAGTTTCTTGAAGATGTTTCAGCAATTGTTACCTCAATTATCTTTATTACATCACATTTATTACTGCTGTGACTCATGTAATCAACTCTAGCTGTCAGTTTTATGAGGTAACAGATGCGATGTTTCATGACGCAATGGTAAGGACTGGAAGCGACCAGAACATTTCATTAACTGCTCGTAACAGTACTCAGTGATGCCATAGCATTGCAGGATGGTTCTTGGAGTGGTGTAGTCTCTTGATTTCTTTTAGTGTGTCCAAAAACATGACGTGAAACCAATTTTATGTGGAAATTAAACATTTTTCAGCGAAATGCGCCTGTATGAAAGGTGATGCAGAAGTGATAACAGGTGAAGAGGATGAATGAATAAAGCACAGTTTGAATTCACATTTTAGGATGTATAACCCTACCAAACTGCAAAGAGCAATATAAACGAGCATTATAAAAAAAAACTTACAAAGTCATTGACAAAGCAGGTTGTTTCTGATTTTAGAACGAAACACTTCTAGTTTTTGCCTTTGCTCATAGCCACATAAATAAAAGCCACACCAGCACATATGCTGAGATTTTTTTCAACATGATGAAGGCTCAAGGGCAGATATGAGGGGAGAGATAAAATTAGAACTGCTGTTGTTTATTTCCAGGCTTAGAAACTGAGCACAGAGGCCTTTGGCAGAAATATCCCATTATGCTTTCAGTTACAGTTTTGCTTTGATTGTGCCCAAAGTGGGATTCTCTGTTCTTTTGGATCCTGGTGCTGCAGGCAAATATCTTTGAGGATAAACTTTGCCAAAAGAGATGTTATTTATTATACTCTGAACAAAGCTGTTTGGTTTTGTGCTATGCACCATAATATTTCAAGCTGGGGTACTGTAGAGTCAGCAAACATTTCACAGAAGGCAACAAGCCAGTTAAACCAGAACAAGTGCAAATTCTCCACTGTGTGACACAAGAATGTAGTGTTAGCTGATCGAATGACAACAAGGAACAGATAAAGAACATTTCAGCATGAGGGGAAAAGTGTCTAGAAGAGTCTATCTTTTTCTTGCTGAGTAGTTTTCAACACTTTTCTTGCCTTTATCAGTACGAGTTTAGATCAACGTCACAAAAATGGAACTTATGTTTCCAAATTTGTAACTCAAGTCTACTTTAACTATAAAGTCTAATATAATACCACAAATAAATTGCAAGGTGCTTCAAAGACTGAAGCAACACATTTTATCATTAGACCCTTAATTTTGACAGAAAGGGGTCATTTAACCTGTAGCCTAGCAAGTAAAACCGACAAAATCAGCATGATCAATATCTCCACTACTGGAAAACCTGCAAGGAATAATAAGAGAATAAAAAAAGTTCAGAAGTGTCAAAAAAAGTTTTGGAAAAAAAAAAAGCAGAAAAAACTGGAAATTAATAGCAGCAGTTATTTGATGCTTATAAAAAGGTTGTCAAATTAAATTGTGAGGAGACCACACCCTGTCAGACTGTAGCTAGAAGTCGCATTTCATCAAAACCTACTTTTTTTTCAAACCGTTGTTTGAAAAAAAATTTTAATAAATATATATATGTATATATATATATATATATATATATATATATATATATATCACTATTTGTAAAATATCTCTATATATTCTTGTGATCTCTGTTACAGGATTTCCTACATCTTTTGTCATGTTGCCTGCAGCCTGTTCTCAAATCAATCTTTCATTCTTTTTGGAATAAACAACCACATACTGAGAAGAAACAAACACATGAAGTCAGGGCTGAAGACCACTGAGCTCTTGTGACTGGAGCTGCTCTGGTGAGAACCACACTGTGTGTCGAAGCGAAGGCATGAAATTTGCTCTTCGAAAGAACAAACTTCCAATGCTGCAGCACTGAAGGTTGCAGGATGTTTCAGGACTGGCTGCCTCCAAAACAAGAAATCACGGTGTGCACACTATTCTGTTTTGATCATGGAAAAATCATAGACTGTTATATCCGAAAGACTCTCCATAATAGTTGATCTGGATCAATTTAAATATAGACTTGACTTCCACAGTCACATGTCATCTGCTACCCCTCTCTGTTTCCCAACACATATCAACCCCCTCAAATATTTGTCGTGGGAAATTTTGATTTGTCCATAGTTTTTAGTAAATTCATTATTTTATTTTTATTTTATTTTATTACTTATTTTTAAGTATTAAGTATTTTCATTTTGACTGGCTTATTGTTTTTCTTTTACGACTGGGACAAAGCAATATTTGGATGACTTTTTATTTGTCAAATGCCTCCAATCAATCAATCAATCAATCAATAATAATCTGATGAAGTGATACAAAATAAAGCTTTGTCTCACAAAAAATGTGATCAGAATCTAGTGACAACTTGAAATGGCTCTTTACAATCAAGCAAACAAGCAAACAAAAGAAGAGACCCTAAAACGACAAAGGTGAGCACACGGCCTTCTGCTGGAATAATTACAGCACAGCTCATCTCTAAAGAGGAACACGGCCAAGTGGCAGCCAGCAGATGGAGGTGAAACCAATCAATGTCTAGAGACTGGAAAATGACTTCAGAATAATACCATTAATTTAACATTTTTCAAACTATTATGGAAATGTTTCTGAAAAGCCGAGTAATGGGTAATTTAGTTATTATGGTTTGTTCCGTTCAGAAGTGTAAGGACCCAGTTGCAAAAAACAACTAAGAGGTGCAGTTCATAGATTTTATAATATAAAAAAAAACATATAAAGAGGACCATGGCAAAAAGCAGAAGGATAGATAGATAGATAGATAGATAGATACTTTATTAATCCCGGAGGAAATTGCATATAAGTACTGCAAAAGTAATCCAAATCAAAAACCACAAATAATGGTAGGAGAACATAAGGAGAAGCTGCTGGACTGCCTGAAGACACCAAGAGAGAAAAACGTACTCACTAAATCCTAAGGTAACTAGAAGAGAATACAATCACAAGTAGGAGGAGACAATCACAGGAAGGGGGAAATTGTAAAAGGAGACAATCAGAGGAAGGAGAAGACCATTGCAGTGAGGAGGACATAATTATTTAAAAAAAAAAGAAACAATAATTATAATAGAAACAATCATAGACAGGCAAAAACAACCAAGCAGTCAAACATTGGAGAAGAAACAGAAGCCATGAAGACGAGACTGGAAATAACAAAGAGAACAAGAAACATAAATGTAAAAGACATGAGAATAAAGAGAATGTACAACAAAGCCAAAAATAAATACGAAAAACAATGTATCACCAAAAACCCCCCCAACAAGAAACATAAAAACCCCCAAGAATAAATGTAAAATAAAACAGGACAGTATGACACACATCAGTCTCCAAAAAAATAAAAGAGTAACACCAGAAACATGACACAAAGCATACTTCAGACAATTTAGCTGGTTTCACTAATGTGTAGGCCGTGTAATCGTAGTAAACATGAATAAAATGCATGGATTCAGGCCGAACCTGCTCAGGAGGAGGTCATGTGATCCTACAAACCCATCATTTCTGTTGACACCATTGTCCCTTTAACTTTGTTTTAACTTTTCTTTACATTGGTAATCAATGTTATAGTTTCCTCTTTGTTAAAAATGCTTAAAAATACGAGTTACCATCTGCAGCAACAACAAACAAACATACAAACAAACAAACAAACTTGCATCTCACAAGCCAAAAGCTGTGATTATATTTTCTAGATCAGCGAACCTTAAAAACTGTGCTTTGAGATGATTGCACTGGGTTGGGATTCACTGAATCGTTGATAAATGATTCCTTTGAGCTGATTTATGGACCCACTTTAGTCTGGCCCTTTTCGTGAATAATTGAATGTCAGAGTCTTGCTTGGAGCTTTTGAAAAATTGAAGTGAAAAAGAAACATCACAGGGCCACCTGAGGGGGGGAAAGAGATTGTTTCTTCTTGTATACTTCAATCGTCTCAATCTTTTGATCAGCTTGAGCTCTCTGTCATTGTCACCATTATCAGCTTTGTCATAGCAGAAAAATGTTTGTTTGTTTTTTGCAGCTATTTGATGTATTTTACATTCAGCTTGAAGTGAAAAGCTGAGCCTAGACATTACAGATTTATTATAGGACTGAACGGCTTTGTTCTTCTTGAAATCTTAAGCCCGTTTGTGAAACAACTACACAAATGTGAAATTGCATATTAAAAGTGCTCAATTCCTTTAATGTTTTAAAGGTTAAAAAATCATGCATCATGAGAGGTATAAAAACATCCCCCCTCCATTTTCCTCTTATTCTGCTTTAATCCTCAGCTTTCTTGGTAAATTCTTACTCCACAGGGAATCCCAGATGCTCTATACTTTACTGATATGAAAGACTTCCATATGGTGTGAAAAACACCAACAAATGCAAAGTAGGCCCTTTAGGCATATAAGTGCACTGAAGAGGCAATTAAAAGTGAAAGAAATTTTAATCAGGTGTTTTTTTATTGTAGTACAGATACCCTATGCATATAAATTTCTGCTTCCAGAATATCTAGGTATCTGCTGAGTTGCACACTTCTGTCTCATTCTCTGGAGATTTACTGTGTATCGGAAAACAGCGGCCAGGGTTCTTGTTCTCCTTCTCCTGGCTGAACTGCATCAGTCCCATGAGCTCTCAGCGTGAATTCAAAGGCTGCACTACAGAGCAATATGTTCATAAATCATGAAACGTGATGTAATTCTGAGTGGAGGCGTGTGTAGGTGGCTAGGAAGAGATAACAGTTCACCCAGGCTTCAGTTTGCCACAGTTTAGTGTAACAATAACACTACAGAGGCTTTTTTTGTGCTGAGCTGAACACCTAGAGTATCAACACAGCACGGATGATAAGACTAGAAAGCTCCCTTCTGTATTACAGCTTTAAACCAGCTTTCTCGCCGTATCAGCAAACCTCAGCAGTTGCGTCTAAAGAAAAGAAAATTAGAAAATGTGAGAAAAGAAAGCTGCGGATTGACTTCTGCCTGCTGTACCGAACTTGTGTCTAGTAGGGTATCATGGATTCACTGTTTTATATTGAATCACAAATGGAAAATAACAGTTTACATGTAGTGTTTGAGTTCAAAAACCTTGTGGAGATGATGCCTGAAGTCTTGCTTAAAGTAATTCAAACCTTCAAAAATGATATTTATACTCAACAAAAATATAAACGCAACACTTTTGTTTTTGCTCCAATTTTTCATGAGATGGACTTAAAGATCTATAATTCAATCCAGATACATAATATTACCATTTCTCTCAAACATTGTTCACAAATCTGTCTAAATGTGTGATAGTGAGCACTTCTGCTTTGCTGAGATAATCCATCCCACCTCACAGTGTGTCACATCAAGATGCTGATCTGACATCAAGGCACAGGTGTACCTTATACTGCCCACAATAAAAGGCCAACCTGAAATGTGCAGGGCTTTTTTTTTTTTGCTTTATTGGGGGTTCTGGGGACTCAGAACCAGTCAGTATCTGGTGTGACCACCATTTGCCTCATGCAGTGCAACACATCTTCTTTGCATAGAGTTTATCAGATTGTCAATTGTGGCCTGTGGAATGTTAGTCCACTCCTCTTTAATGGCTGTGCGAAATTGCTGGATATTAGTGGGAACTGGTACACGCTGTCGTATACGCCGGTCAAGCACATCCCAAACATGCTCAATGGGTGACGTGTCCGGTGAGTATGCTGGCCATGCAAGACCTGGGACATTTTCAGCTTCCAAGAATTGTGTACAGATCCTTGCAACATGGGGCCGTGCATTGTCTTGCAGAAACATGAAGTGATGTTCATGGATGTATGGCACAACAATGGGCCTCAGGATCTCATCACGTATCTCTGTGCATTCAAAATGCCACCATTAAAAGAACCTGTGTTCTTTGTCCATAGCAGATGCCTGCCCATACCATAACCCCACCACCACCATCGGCTGCTCCATCCACAACATTGACATCAGCAAAGCGCTCACCCACGCGACGCCACACACGCTGTCTGCCATCTGCCCTGAACAATGTAAACCCAGATTCATCCGTAAAGAGAACATCTCTCCAACGTGCCAGACGTAATCGAATGTGAACATTTGCCCACTCAAGTCTGTTACGGCGACGATCTGGAGTCAGGTTAAGACCCCGATGAGGACGACGAGCATGCAGTTGAGCTTCCCCGAGACGGTTTCTGACAGTTTGTGCAGAAATTGTTTGGTTATGCAAACCAATTATTTCAGCAGCTGTCTGAGTGGTTGGTCTCAGACGATGTTGGAGATGAACCTGCTGGATGTGGAGGTCCTGGGCTGGTGTGGTTACACGTGGTCTACGGTTGTGAGGCTGGTTGGATGTACTGCCATATTCTCTGAAACGCTTCTGGAGATGGCTTATGGTGGAGAAATGAACATTCAATGCACGAGCAACAGATCTGGTTGACATCCCTGCTCTCAGAATGCCAATTGCACGCTCCCTCGATGCTTGTGGCATCTGTGACATTTTGCTGTGAGACAAAACTGCACATTTCAGAGTGGCTGCTGACAGTTCAAGGTGCATGTGGCTGCTCCTTAACTTAACCACACTGAGTCCCACAGGCCAGTAGCTTTATGGACCCCGAAATAAAGTTGGTTTATGAGCTCATTTCCTCTTTATATGAAATAATCACGTCAGGAAGCACTGGAACGAGCACAAGATCTTAGTACATGGTCCTAACAGCTGCTGCCTGCTCCTTGAGCGTGAATGAAAATGACTTGCAATTCCTCTGTTCTGTCAAAACGTATTAGTTTTCCTTCCCACTTGTCACTGCAGGGTGTCCTCCCCCAGCAGAGGAGTGAATTATCAAGTGAACTGCAATCAGAAGAGTACGCCAACATGAAATATATTTAAAGTTTAATCAAACTTTATATTCAAACTTTTATAGAAATTAGAATGGATTATTAAGATTCATCTTAAATTAAAGTAATCAACTCAATAGTCTATGCAAATGTTGTTGTTTTTTTTGCTATCCAACATCGAGTGGATTCAAATATCGGGTTCATCAGGATTAAGAAGTAATTCAAAAAGGGGAGGTGAAAGAAACCCTCACTTTTCTGTGGTATTATGTCGCTGTATAACTAAATTATTGAAATTAAGTTCATTAAATGGAGCCTACGTTGACGTATGAGGCTAGTTTTAGGTCACACAAACCTCCTTGAAAACAACAATATATGAGATATACCGTATTGCATATGCACATTGGCTAACTCTAATAGTCAGATTATCATTCTGTTGATGATCATGTACTGATTTATATGGTGTTGACTTCTGACATAACTTGGACATCAACCAGTATTTTATTCAGCATTAATTTTATATAAGTGAGATTTTATCATTCTGACCGATGAATCGAATCAAATTTAAGTCAGAATTCTAAGAACAAAATCAAGACAAACAGTTTGTCAGATACTCTGGACTGTAAACGTCCTCTCGTTTCATCTTTTGAATAATGCTTGTTCATAAATGCTAATAGTAATACATTAATTCTCATTAAAACTTTGTGCTTCTTGAACATTTTTCACCAGGCTCCTGAAGTTGCTTGTATCCTGGTAAAAATGATCACATCAAGCCCTGAATTATCTCCCTGAAATGGGACTGGTTCTAATCCCAGTGACAGAAAGCCAAACAGACAGCTGTTCTAAAAACTGGCCAACAAACTCAGTGTTCCCTCCCACTGGTGGCCCTTCTCCCATGTGTAGCTCTCAGCAACTATCAGAACACATTACATTCACATGTGTCAGCCCCACCACTTCCTGCCTGTGTCGCTCTTCCTGGTGTGACACGTTTGTGGTGGTGCCCTTACCGTGGGCATCGGCCCAGACCTGCTGGCTGATGGAGAGATGGTCACATGGAGAAGCAGACCTCCAGGGCAGCTGACATGACACTACACAATTCACCGCACAAACAACTTCCTGCCGTGTTTCCGTTATTAAACCTTGTTAAAGCCAATAAAGTAAACTCTTACGTTCATGAAAATGAACATATGCACCACTGCTGTTCTCTAGTAGGATGAACAGTGATTTTTTGCTACATCAGACAGAGTTGCCTATGTGCTAGAAACCTTCATATAAGCACAAAACCTTTTCTGTGAAACACTCAAAACCTTTCTGTACCCATGTCCTGTAGCGACTCCATACATAACTTTGGGTTATCATGTTTGGGGGTTGTTTTTTTTAAAACTTTTTGTGTCAAGAGATGAATTGACAAATATATTTCAGCATTATTTGTAAAAATTTGCTGTCATTTTGTTTGAATTTTGATTTCTTGTTCATGGTCGGACCAGCAGATTTTCTGTGTTCCTTCCAGCAGGTCTGACTGGGCTTACTCAATGCCTGGACCTTCACATTAACATTTGTCAGTGTCTCCTACCAAGATGGACAGGACAAGTTGAAATGGAATAGACTGAGCACTGATTGAGCACTGGCATCAATGTAAGAGGCGACTAATAACAGATTTACCTTAAATTCTTATAATTACAGGATCACTATGCAGAGATTTTGATATCGCTTTCATTATGAGTTCTTAAGTCGTAGTTTTTCAACTTTATTTCATCGCTTAAAGTCGTGAGTAAGGGTCTCATTTGTATTGTAGCAAAGTCAAAGGGAAGCAGTCACATGACACAGATAATAACAAGACAGGGGAAACTAATAAAATGTTAACAATGAGGAGAGATTATAGAGTAACTATCGTACTGTATAAGTCTACTAGTGTATGTAAGGCGTGGTTGTAAAGGACCTCAAACTGAAGGTAAAAAATCACATCAGAGAAAGTCTCAAATTTCCCCTGCAAAAAACTTCATTATACGTTAACAATAGTCTCCTCTTCTGTCTCAGATACTGTATCTCCTGCCTACATCCCTCAGGGAAGACAGACGCCAGTAGCTACACGTTACAGTCTTTACATCCTGCTTACGTCCCTGTTACCTGATCGCACCTTAATTAAAAGCTCTCCAGAAAGCATCCACTATTGTCACGCAGCGCCTTGGTTTTCTCACACGAATGAACACCCACACGTCTACTACGCTGATCACACTCTACTTTCGTTTTGTCATTTATCATTCAAATTAAAGCAATTTCTTTAAAATAACAGTCTCATCCTCATTTACGTTAAGGGTTCGGAGTGATTCCCACAGCTCCACATGTACTCCAATGGAAGGTCATGCCAAGTGATTTTTAATCCTTAAATATCTAATTCCATTGGCAAATATGTCATCCAGCTCTAGCTGTGTGATCTTCATACACACACACACACACACAGACACATGCACACACGCACGCACGCACGCACACACACACACACACACACACACACACACACACACACACACACACACAACAATTTAGGGTACTGATTTCAGGTAAAGTCTTTCTATAACCCCTACCCGCCCCATTAGCTTGTTACTCAATACCTCCCCCACATGTTGCTGGGAGCTGAGACATTATACTGGTGGGAAGTTGAAGAACAATGTGTGTGTGTGTGTGTGTGTGTGTGTGTGTGTGTGTGTGTGTGTGTGTGTGTGTGTGTGTGTATACAGTAATCCCTTATCGCGGGTAATGCGTTCCAGGACCACTCGTGAAAAACAAAATACCGCGATATAGCGACCAAGTATTTGTTTTATTATTTACGGTAATTTAAATGTTTATGAACCCTCCCCATACTGATGTTAAACCACCTTATATCTGTATTACTTTTCCCCTCACTCTTATGGACTTGTAACACCCCCTGTGTTTCTTATGGTGGACAAGGATAACACACACAATATTCCTTGTAGAACGGTCTTTATTTGGCATCCTGCCTTAACAAGGAATAAACAAGAACTTACAACGATCTCCCGCTCTCGCTCTCTTCTTAGCTAAGAAGAAGTGGGACACTGAGAGGACTGAGGAGAGTAGACAGGAGTACAGGGAGATGCAGCGTAAGGTGAAAGTAGAGGTAGCAAAGGCCAAACAAGAAGCTTATGATGACTTGTATGCTAGGTTGGACAGTAAGGAGGGAGAGACTGATCTATACCGGTTGGCAAGACAGAGAGACAGAGATGGGAAGGACGTGCAGCAGGTTAGGGTGATTAAGGACAGGGATGGAAGTCTATTGGAAAGAGCACTTTGAAGAGTTGATGAACATGGAAAATGAGAGAGAACAAAGACTAGAAGAGGTTGCTGTTGTGGACCAGGAAGTAGCAAAGATTAGTCAGGATGAAGTGAGGAGGGCATTGAAGAGGATGAAGAGTGGAAAGGCAGTCGGTCTTGATGATATACCCGTGGAGGTTTGGAAGTGTCTAGGAGAGGTGGCGGTAGAGTTTCTGACTGGGTTGTTCAACAGGATCTTAGATAGTGAGAAGATGCATGAGGAATGGAGGAGAAGTGTGCTGGTGCGCATTTTTAAGAACAAGGTAGATGTGCAGTATTTGCTTTGAGGATGTTGATAGAGAAGTACAGAGAAGGCCAGAGGGAGCTGCATTGTGTTTTTGTAGATCTGGAGAAAGCTTATGACAGGGTGCCCAGAGAGGAACTGTGGTATTGTATGAGGAAGTCTGGAGTGGCAGAGAAGTATGTTAGAGCGGTGCAGGACATGTATGAGGACTTTAAGACAGTGGTGAGGTGTGCTGTAGGTGTGACAGAGGAGTTCAAGGTGGAGGTGCGCTATGGTGATGGACAGGCTGACAGGTGATAGATGTTTTCTTTGTTCAAGAAACACAGAGTGCTGTTGAAAATCCTACCATTGTTTTTGAGATGTGAATTCCTTTTTGTGGGAATCTCTTTTGGATTTTGTATCAACGTGATTATCTTGTAATTTGGCTTTCATGAATAAACGTGATTTTCAAAATCAAATCTCTCTCATTGTCTATCTTGCTGTTGATCATTAACGGTGGGAAATTGCGGCCGTTGCCTTTGCCCACTCTGTGCATTAACACATCAGATAACACGAAGGCCAGGGAAAAGGGAAAGACAAAAAAACAACCCACTCATCCCCTTCCTCCACCTCCTCCTCCTCTACCCCTGCCTCCAGATATTTGATCCAACTCAGAAACTTTCTCCTGTATGTATGTGATCCTGTCACCCCCCTGCTGTGGGACTGAGCAACATGCCATGTGTGCGGGGGAAGGTGTGTGTAGTAGAAAGGCTGCCTCATATGCTGCCACTGATCAAACAGTTTCTATAGCAACATATAAAAGGGATTCAGCAGGTATGGGGACGGCCAGGCTCGGAGGAGCTGTTGCCCTATGACATTGGAGTAAAATGTCCAACACTAGCTCACTTTAATGAGACAGGAATCTTTGTTAAAGCGTGCCATTGGGCTTTGGCAGAGGGGAGATGAGGGACACGCCGCTGGACGAATGACATACAATAACAATGTTTACATGGTTCCACACAGATGACCAATTGTGGATGACAGCCATGCATTTCCTGATGTGTCACCTGTAACTAAGTATCAGTAACTATCACCGTCACTATCGCTAACATGAGAAAAAAACATGGTCAGCAGCATCATGAAAACAAAAACTGTGTGCAACTACACATTAACAATGTCAGCTTGTCGGCCTCGTGGAATATATTTGCCTGCATGGATGATATTTACCACACTCCTAATCATGTGCAGTGTATGCATCACTATATATCCGAGTGTCCATGTGTTGCAGAGACGCCAACTGAGTCTGACTATACAGATACTGCATACATCACATCCAGCAGATTGCCAAAACCATGACAGGTCCTGTAATTGTATTCAGTGAATCATAAAATTGCGTAAATTGCATCATTCTTGCCCCGTTGACAGGAGCGTGGGAGGGGGGGATGGGGTCTGGGTTTGGATGCACGTCGTGTTCCAGTGCAGTTTCACTTAATTAAAATCCAAGAGTGCTGTGTGCATAGTTACGTGTCACCTCGACACGGGAATTCGCCTACAGTCTACCGCGTGAGGAATGTCAGGGGGCTATTTCATTTTCCCCATTTGCCCCTTTAGCCAATAGCCTTCATCTGTATAAATATGGTGAACAAATGAGATTTTTTTGATGGTGCACAATATTTTTTTTCCTTCGCAAGCGTTTCCTGAGAGAGAGCATCTCAACTTTGTTTGTGTGTTTGTAGACAGAAATACAGACACTGACCTGACCCAGAAACCAATCACAGGCATGCACATCAGGATCTCCATAAAGATGCACCATTATAAACACTTGTTTCTGGAGCTAATCTGAGCATAACAATCATATTCATCACAGACTATATGTGAAGATCTATGTCTGCCACATTCATAATGTGCACGGCCTTGTCTTTTATTTATTGATTTTCAATTTATGTATATTTCTTGTTTTCTGTTACCACCATTTTCTGGATTCATTGTCTGATTGTCTCGTTTGGTATTTAGCCAATTCGTGTTTAGTACTCCCTATTGTTCACCCTCATGCTGATCATTTGGTCCACCTGAGTCTAAGTTAGCATGTCACTTCCTGGTCTGTGTACTTAAGCACCTTCACTGCAGTTTAGCCTTGTCACAGTGTAGTTCAGTACTCATTTGTGCAGAGAGCCGTGTATGCCTTCACTATTGTTGTTTCCTTGACCGTTTGCCTAACCTAGTCTTTCTTTTTCCTGATTTTGACCTTTGTCTGTTCTGACCATGATTCTTGTCTCTTGCTGCCCTGTGTATGACCTTTGGCCTGCCTCCAGTGTACCGTCCTGATTCTGATCCTCTGGTTTTGACCCATGCCTGTTTTCTCACTTTGAGGTTTGGTTATCCCTCTGGTGCTGCAGTCCCTGTATTTTTCTGGTTTTGACACAGACTGATTAAAAGTTTCTGATTTTGGACACTTTGACTCTCGTGACTGGTGCCTTTGGAGATCATAACACTATGAGATTATTGATTGGTAAAAAAGGATTCTGCCTATAGATCCACATGAGTGAAATTTCCATGAAGGGATCACAATAGGCCGTTTTTAAAATTCTTATTTTATTTTGTTCATATAAAGCCCTACTATGGTGAAATGATAAGTTAAATACTGAGATGACTTATTAGAGCCTTACACAAACCTTATAATAATCTAAAACGACTGGCTGGCTGTTTACTGGATTTTCCTTAAAGTCAACAAATCCCATAAAGACACCAAAACAAAATCATATTCAGTGATTGAAATGTTGTCTTCAGTCCTAAATTTAAGATGCTGAAATGATCTTTGAAACAAATGAAAGGGCTGTGATCCTCATTCATCAGAATGAGAAACAGATAATTCACGATCCTCTTCTCGTCGTCAAACTTCACTAATATCATGTAATCCTGGGAGACAGCTTGGTTTTTATGGGCTCTAGCAGGGAAGGGAACAATTACATGGGAACAACTCAATTTCAATGGTTAAGAATAATAGATAACTTGTCAGTGGCAGTCAGGAATGTCTGGTATTAAATGTTAAGTTCTGATATGCTGTGGTCAAAGATTTCCAGTTAGAACAGATACTGATTTTAAATGTCTGTTTCCTCCCAGAAACGGACATTTTTGAGAGGAAATTTAAAAACGCCCAGATTGTCAATAACAATCAGAGCGTTGTTGACGAGAAGATTTTTGGATAATTTTGGGATAGATTTTTGGAAAATGTTTTCACAGCTTGAAGTTTTACTCTTGATGAACCGCAGCCTCCTCAGAAAGTCTGGTAATTTTACACATTTATGAACCCTCCCCATACCAATATTAAACCACCTACTATCTGTGTTACCTTTTCCCACTCTTATCAACTGTTTAAAGTGCTTTGAAGTGTTTCTTTAACACACAGAAGTGTGCAGCGTTCCTTCAGTCTCGGAACGCAACGCACTTCCTGATACTGTCAGCCAATAGAATGCGCGTACGGCGTCACGTGACTACCTATTTAAAATCTGCGATGAGGTGAAGCCGTGCATCTTGAAGCGCGAATAAGTGAGGGATTACTGTATATACAATAAACACAAATAAATTGCTTACCTTTTCATTTGGTGTATGTTCCCTTCAGGGCCTGCAAAAGCCTCATCCACGGCTGGAATCTGCCATAGCTCATCACAACCCACAGACGAGGACGTCCTTTTCAACATCAATAGACACTTAAAGACTTCATAACAAGCTGTTATTTTTTCCTCTTCAGAACAGCCTTCAGACAGTCTTTTTCTGCCAGTGCAGATAACATGAATGCAAAACAGCTGAACAAAGACAATTCTTTTCTTGCATTCAATGAGGAAGACAAAAGAGTTATTGACAGGCACAGACAAGCAGTCTGGGTCTTACAATCACACACAACTCCAATAACACTGCAGGTAGGAAGCCACTAGGCAAAACCCGTTCCGTCCTGAAATCATCTAATACCGCAGCATTTGGCGGTAATGAAAGCTCCGTGAGGAGCCATGAAAAGGAGGAACTCTAAGGAAAGAACAAACAACAGCCTCCTTCTCAGTCGTTTGTCTCCATTTCTAAAGGAACCAATTAAACAAGAGGAATAAATCAAAAGATGATTGTACATCTTTCAGGCAACACACCCACGTATGTTTTTTCATCCTTTGCAGCCATTTAATAAAACAAAAGCCTTTCTGCCACCTTTGAGTCTTGCAATTTCCATGGCAACCACATGTACTATGGTTATGAGATTTCAGCAAAGAGTCCCGGTGCAGCGTAGCTGAGTGGGCACGTGTAAAAAAACAAAGCAAAGCAAAGCAAAGCAAAAAAATTATATTTCATGGGTAGATATAAGTCGGTTAGTTCCTGTTCCTGTTGCAGGAAGTGTTTACGTCATTTCCTATTGTGTTTGTTTTGGCGGCGGCAACTTGTTTCACCATTAACATCTAGTGCCGTGTTAGATTGTGGACATCAAAACCTAATAAGAATCAACAACAACACTCCAACAGTTACAGAGTAGAGTAATCCCTCGCTTTTTAGCACTTCAAGATGCACGGCTTCACTACATTGCAGATTTTTGTGTGCGCTGCGTTCTGAGACTCACACCTACGGGCAATTTGAAAACGCCCAATTCGCCTTAAGTGCATGTTTCTGGAGGTGGGAGGACAGAACTCAGAGAGAACCCACACAGACGCGGGGAGAAAATGCAAACTCCTGTGTCCCAGCAGCGTTGCCCACGGTTCTGCCCTCTTGATCCAAACCGTCTTGTAGCTTTCTCTGCGGCTTCAGTTGCCTTTTTGATGAGTCCAAGATCGTCTGAAAGACTACAGAGTGAACATCCTGTGACTCTCCAGTAGGATTGCCTCCTGCACTCTTCCATCAGCTCCTGGTACTTGATATGCTTCCTCTCGTTGGCTTCATCCATGCGCTCTTCCCAGGGCACAGTGAGCTCCAGAATGATCAGCTGCTGGGTGGAGCCTCACTAATGTAATCCCGTAAGGGAACTTCAACTACCTATCAAGTTCCACTTCCAGTTGCCAATCGGTGGCGGTGGTCAGGAGGCCAGACTTTGCACGCGATTGTATTTTTGGGCTTCTCTCCAGCTCTATGGAACTTGAAGGTACTAAGTTTGAAGTGGCTCTTGCCGGCCTTGATAGAGGTGGCTATGCTGTCAGCAACTGCCTTAAGCACCTGGTTGTGGTGCCAGCGATAGCGACGTTTTTGGCAGCTACCTGGTAAATGTCCCAGGGATCCACATCCTGAGCAGCGGAGACAGGATGGTGTCTCAGTTTTACCCCAGATGTGGAGGTTTGCTGGACTTGGAAGGACGTCATAAACAGTCTAGACTAAAAATCTGATGTGTAGGAAGTTGGCTTTCCAGATAAAAACTTTGCCAAACAAATATAGGCATTCCTCTAAACTGGAAAAACGATGACATACTGTGGCGACCTCTAATGGGACAAGCCAAAGGAAATTTTTCTATCCCGATATTTTTATAGCAAAAGGAAAGAAATGTGTAGACTTTGTAAGCAGGCTCAGAGCAGGCATTATTTAACAATTCCATTTAATGAAGTATGAAATAAATGAATGAAATAACATTGCATACATATCTGTTTATCACAGCAGCTGAAAGATTTATTCTGAAGTGCGCACAGAAAAAATAATGTGAAAGTCAGGTTTGATAGAAGAAGTGGCACATTCACAAGAGCTTCACTGTTAAAGTCAGTGTCCGAGCAGTCAAAATGACTGCCAATGGGGGTTTTAGTAGTTGCAGAATTCTGGGAGTGTTTATTACAATATCTTCTAAAAAATACAGCTGTTGTGTGATGAAATAAAAGCACCACATCCATGTATTACTTCTCATTTCCCAGGGACACCGTCAGGCAGCCCAAAGAAACAATGAAGAGCGGAAAAGGACCTGTCACACATGGACTGGTCAGAGGCGGGAGGCCTTCTACTGACAGAAGTTTGCCAGAAGCAAGAAACTGAAAAAATGATGAAACTGGTATTTTCTTTGAGGAAATAATAAGGAATCATTTGTCAGGGTTGGCAGGTCCTTTTGTAGTAGGAGGCTTGAAGTGTGCTATGAACTGCAGCCAAATGTTCTCTAAGAGCAGAGCACGGACGTCCAAGCATGCGGTCCCCGGCATCATTAGTTAAAAAGAACAAACAAACAGCTTCGATATGTTATTCTTTCAAATTTCTTTCAATTTCATATCCTCGTTGATGTCAAGCCACAATTTCAGTCTGTTTGTTTTTTAGGGTTGTATCATACGGAGAGAGCCAGGCGATATCAAGCATTGACAGCTGAGAGCTTCCATCTTTAGCAACCAGAAAGCAAAGAGTTCCACTACAAAACTACAAAACGTTCGCTAATAATGTCTCAATCAGATAATTCAGCCAGGTTTGTAGCCAGGCAATCAAAAAGTAATAAGAATTTTTTTTTAAAAGCTGATTATTTTTCTGCATTTAAGACACAGATAGAATAGCTGCACTAACTCCCGAATGAAAATGACCAGATTAAAAAAAATCTGAAACAAAATCATTTCGTATTTGATTTACCATCAATGTGAGGATGCAGAAGACATGGTTAGATGGAGGCAACTGATTCGCTGTGGCCACCCCTGAAGAGAAAAGAAGAACATTTTAAATCTTGTCGAGTACAGACCACTGTGGTGAGTGACTGTGACTCCGTGGTGATGCATGTTGTTGGTTCACTGCTGTCATGAGGTCTTGAGCACAACGAGATTGCAGCTTTGACCAACCTGATGTATAGTCAGTAAATCCTTTTTGGATGCTGAGAGCACTCTGTGCTCCTGCCTGCCTCAGGGAGTCGTGGTGGATTCATTCAGTGCTAAGTGAACATTTTCTCTTCTATTTTTTCCTTAGCAGAGAAATTAATCTTGCCAATTCCACCCTTCAAAGCAGTACACTAGATGAGAATGGGCAATTGCATTGATCATATTAATTCACAGTCCAATCTGAACTGTGATTAATTAATCAGGAAATGAGACAAAACCCTAATGTGCTTTGCATCTTACTTTGCACTGGGATTATGAACTGTTTAATTAAAGAATATAAATCAAGCACCTGAGTGCTGAAGTAGTGTCAGGTAAACTAGCTCAGTCCACAAAACATTGAGTAACTTCTTCATAGCCATAACTAAATCAACACGATCCAGCACAGGATTCCTCTGAGCCAGGGGGGTCAAACTCATTTTCACCGAGGGGCCACCTCAGCATAATGTGTGTCCTCAAAGGGCCAGATGTAACTTATAAATGTAACTCAATGTAACTCAGTGTAATGTAAAATAAATTCAACTACTTCTTAATGTGAAATAACTCTGAATTTATTACTTATTCAAGTTACAAACATTACAGTTATCCAAAAAAAAATGTTTGCTTGTTGCTCTCTTATAACGTAAAACCTTTTAATTTGTCAGGTTATTGAACCCATGGACCTCCATCAATCAAGGATCAAACTATCCAATGAATAAACAAAAATAATAAGTTAAAATGGTTGTAATTACTGCATTGTGGGAAATGTAGTACTTGATTGTTTGGTTTGATTGTTAGCAGAGTTAAATAAAAACTACAGATTTCCTCTAAACACTAGAAGATTGAACCAGACCACAAAACACTGGACCTTTGCAGACTTACAAGACTTTCTAGTTTCAAATTGATTACTGTGGAACCTTGGGAATTACACAGATAATGAAACTAAGCAAGAGTTGGATAATAATTAAGCAGGACAAAACAGTTAAAGGTCCCGTTTTATTCATGTCATTCAGCTGCCAGTTGTGTACCTACACTGTATTTGAAATGTCTTACCCCAAACTGATCTGTGTTCCTCAATATTTTCAATTTAATATTGATCAAATGACTTCCGGTCCAGACGCTTTGAAGGGGCAAACAAAAGGTACTCACGAGGTCACAAAAAAGTCTGGATAGCGCTACCGAACAAGACAGAATTACCTGGCACTGTAGTGAGAGTCAGGACCAGCATTATAGAGAGGCCTTACCCCCTCCACACACCAGCCCTGCAGGTCCTGGAAGGACAGGAAAAGACAAAAGGGGAAAACACAAAAAGCCGCACAGCATGCACAGGAGAACCAAAACCACAACAAAGTACATCTTTATGCAAGTGGTCTAAAGCTTTAACGAAAGAATGTCTAAACTGAAGGATCAGTGGTGAGGGTTGAGTGAAGTACATAACATGCCGTAGTTGCACAATGCCAGATGGACCTATTGGAATAGTGTTTTATTTCCCAGGAGGAGCTCCTCTGCAGCAACACAAGCTGCGTGATTGAAGGTCTTTTGACACCGGCAATATCTCTGATCAAGCTCTGCCAACTCATAGACAGGTCCATAACCACAGAGGGATGGAGAGTGTGTGTGTGTATATGTGTGTGTGTATACATACATACACACACATATATATATATATATATATATATACATATATATATATATATACATATATATATATATATATATATATATATATATATATAGAGAGAGAGAGAGAGAGAGAGAGAGAGAGAGAGAGAGAGAGAGAGAGAGAGTTTGCTTTCAGCAGATTTCCCTTCTTTAATCAAATGTCTTGCATAAGAAGCAGCCTGGGAGTCTATAGTGTACCAGAGTACTGTCTAAAGTTCTGCACATCAGAGGTTTTCTCTTTTATGAAGGAGAATATTTAATTTCAAAACGCTGCCAGTTGGTAATGGGGGAATAGTCTTGTAGCTCACAGGCAGGAGAAACATGAGGACATTTTTATCAAAACATTTTTGCTCACAATCTCAACGTTTCTTTCCCGGCTCTGGTGCAATAGTAGTGGAACAAAAAGAGAAACTTCATTCAGACAGAAAATAGAGCTAAAATAGGTTTGTATGATGTTGAGTTCACAGAAAACTCCTATTATAGATACCATAGAAGCTACTGACTTTCCTGCTGCTTATTTTTTGCTTATTTTCCCTGATTTCTTTGCTGCCATTGTTTGAAATTTATCCTTTTATGCTGTAAACTCACATGGAAATATGCGTTCTTTAAGTCAATGGATATGACCCAGCTGTGTAGCTGACTACTTGGAGCACATCTGCTGTCCTCCGCATACGGAAAGGCAACACCTGCAGATAGGTGTTGGGCATTCATAAGTCCAGTATAGGGCAAAAGACTCCATCTCTCTTTTTTTTTTCACGACCACGTGTGAATTACCGGCTAAATTGAGCCCGACACCATACCAGAGACCTCTCAATATACACTTCCTGACCCCTGAAAGCGGGTGCATGAAGTGTGGGTAGCTCAGTTGGTAGAGCGGGTCATCCACAAGATCGGTGGTTCAATTCCAGTTCCTGCCAAGTCACCTAGGAGTGTGAGATGACAGTGGGAGGTGTCAGCTCACCACCCGAGCACTGCCGAGGCGCCCTTGAGCAAGGCACCATCCTCTTTACAAGTTTGGTCATTTGAGGCGCACCATGAGCGGATCTCTAATTTCCCCTCGGAGATTAATACAGTTAATAAAATTAAAATACAAAATATAACATTATAGTTACGTATTCAAACTGTTATGTAACTATGATAAATCATGCATCTAAAACTACAATTTTTCCACACTCAAGTTGAATGACATTTTCTCCCACTTGACCTTCAGGTTCAAGCCATCAAGTTTCTATTTTTGTGTCACTGATGTCCTCGATTAAAAGAGTGTTTTCATTCCACAATCTTCTTAACATGTTTTCAAGCAGCATTCATGATTCAGATGATCAGATATTCACAGCAGCCTTTAAACCACCAGATGTCCTAGTTTTGTACAGACATCAGTATGTGGTCTCAGATTAATATTAAGAGCTCCTACTTTTTTATTTCTCTATGGTTTGTAACAACATTGTGCATGGTTTTGTTTTTTGTGTTCATAAATTTCCAAAAGAGATGTGATTGCTCCACACAAGTCAGACTGACACATGTGTCCTTAAATAAATGTGGAGAAAACATAGGACTCAACTGAATCGACCTCTACGGTGATGTTATTAACGTACCTATGCTTTACAGAGTAGTGCACTCTGTTAATATGGACATCCTTTGTGGCTGTACATCATCAAAAGCACTTCACACACACAGGCACACAACACAATGGTATGCGAACCTGAAGCCCCAGGGACACAGAAATAGTCGAGCAGGATATAAAGGTAATCCATTATTTATAATATATCTGAGAGTTGCTGCAAGGAGGAATGAGAGATAATTTTTTCGGTCTGCACGTTGAATCATTTTGCACAATGTCGAAGCACAAAAAGCAAAAAATAGTTGAATCTCCTTCTTTACAAAGTGAAGCCACTAGAATCCCATTTCTCATGAGCCAGAGTGTTCTAGCTTTACAAGTAGCAGCCCAGTCCATTACAACCTCTGTGTGTGTATGTCTATGGTAGGGAGAGGATCTTATTGGCATCATAAAACACCATCACTGTCACACTGATCCAGTTTCATCCACTGGCTGACTGGTCTGGGCGCTAGGAGCCTCCTCCATGGATCAGAGAAGACGCATCAGGGAGGTCATCGCCGTCCGAGAAAAAACACAATCAAATGTTTTCATCTGTACTTGCCAAGACAGCAGACTGAGAAGGTGTTCACAGAGGATTAATTTTCTAACCTTTACTCATCCGCTCCAGATTAAGTGATAATTTATGCTCTTGTTGTGTTTTGCTTCTCCAGCTGGGAGCTGCTAAAACACTCCTTCACAGCTCCACTGGTGCAGCTGGTGTTGCTCCGTCCCAGAGGACATCTTCCTGTTTTATGCATGCTGCAGGGACTCAGCACACTGTTATCCTCCATGCACTTTACTTTGTTTTTAAAAATATTTTGTTACCTGATTTGTTACTATTTCTACCACTCACCTGGATGAAAAGACACTGCAGGTGTTTCAAGTGTTCAGAAAGAAAATGAAAAAGAACATTCACATGTAGAACCAGAGATGAGGCATATCTAAACCAGAGGTCCAGAAGCTGTGGGGTTTGTGTTATTTTACTAATTTCCAGCAGCCAGAATTGGTTTCGTCGACTTTCAACTCCATATTTAATTTCTCTACTGTCTGTATCATCACCCCCTGAGTCTCCATCTCCCTTTACCCTTTCTTTCTGTGTCCAATAACTCCAACCCTGAAGGTCTTTGCAAAGAGTGGATGATTTCACTTTTGATACTCACTCAAATGTCTCCATGGTTGAAGAAATGCTGTAAAAGTGCACCCCTAAATGCCTGTATGGTACATAAAACATGATGAAATGCTCTCTAGGCTGCTCTGTCCTGCTTGTTAGAAAATTTGTTGGCCTCCAAGTGGCTCTAAATGGTTGCATAGTTAATAGTTCCCTGTATGCTGTTATTGCAGTCTTGTGCTAGTTATAAAATCTGAGTCACATAATAAAACTTGAAAGTACTCAGAAACAAAATTCCTTGGACTAGCGTGTGTTTTTTCTCACATTCAACACAGAAATGCTACTTTTATTGATGATTGGTGTCTCTAAATGATATATCTCCTGCATGCCATCGATCATTTGAGACTCATTTATAAATTAGATGTTCGAAATACTATCATCGAGTTCCAATGTTTTTCCGGTTGCTGGCCAATAGATTAGATTAGATATACTTTAATGATCCCGAACTGGGAAATTCACAATACTCCAAAACATTCACTGCTGTTGTTCCAAAAACACTAGAGTATTTAGAGACGGTAGACCCTTCTAGACAAGACACCAAAGTTCTGAGATGGTTTTCTGTGGAACTATGAAAGCAAACTAACGGTTGCTGCCTATGGATCAATGGTATCTGCACTAATGTAATCTACAGTGAAACATGACAGTGGTTCAATGATACCCTGACGCTGCTGTTCCTTGATCACTGGGACATATGCATATGCAGATAGATAGATAGATAGATAGATAGATAGATAGATAGATAGATAGATAGATAGATAGATAGATAGATAGATAGATAGATAGATAGATAGATAGATAGATAGATAGATAGATAGATAGATAGATAGATAGATAGATAGATAGATAGATAGATAGATAGATAGATAGTGTGTCCAACGTCATCAGTCACATGGGTTTTCCATGTTTGAAGCAGGCTTTGAAGTAGTGCTTCAGAAAGAAACACCTACCGAGCCTGGGAGGGGGTGTATCTGAGCACCTCTGTGTCAAAGGGGGCAACACTAGTGTTGTGCCAGATCGTTTTCTACCCTTCCCATGCATCAAGTTGGTTGGACTTTTTGAGGTTTCTTGTGTTTTCTGGATCTTTGCTTATCTGATCAAACCATGAATGAAAACTTCTTTGCTGGTGTACTAATTATGGATCCTAACCCCACACATGAGGCAGGCAGGAAGATTGAAAACTTTATTTATCCCGAAGCAAATTACATATACCATCTGCTTTCATACATCCCCACATTCCACAAAACCGCACAATCATGAAGGAACGCAAATAAAAATAAACATCAATATACAAAAGAAACACATACACACTACCAAAAAGTACAATATACTGTACATCAAGCTGAGAGGCCCATATGGTCAAGCAAAACGCATACACCATCATTGTCAACATCATCATCATCGTTTTCATCATCCTCCACATCATCATTCCTGTCACACATATCATGATCCTAATGCCACCACAGTTTTGTGTTCTTGCAGTGTGTCAGTTAAGTGTGTCTTTCCACTGACAGGCGCTGATAGAGCTGTCTGTCAAAAGGGCTTCAGGAACTGTTGACCCGAACAGGTTAACAGCTTAGTGAGCCCTCACCTGTCCATCAGCCATACAACATACTTGAATGGTATCAATAGACACATTCTAGAGTAAATGGACCTTAATCCATCCAGATCAATACTCTCACTCATAGATCGAGTGATCGGAGTTGAACATTATGACTGCTTGGTGCATCTACAGAATGGTTTTATATGTACTTTATAATGTATATTAGGGACATTTTTCTGTTCCTTTAATGGTATTTTAATTTTGGTGTAATTTCAGAGTAATTTCCGTGCAGGCTGCTGTTATCACAGGGAGCATTCTGTGTCGAGACTATCTCCACAGAGCACTTACTGATTAAGACTCCATTTAACTCTTAATTACTTAATGTGTCTTGGGTGAATTGTCTGCATTTACACTTTGATATCTGTCCAGTCCGCTCAAGATGGTGATTTGGACAAACCCTTGGAGTTTATTTAAGTCCTGTATGGTGCATTAACACACAGTCTGTACTGTAAAGTACTTTAACAAGCTGGAGTTAACCAATTGCTTCACTCTAGTGCAAAGCTTCTTGAGACTTCATTTGCTCTAGTAGAACATCTACTGGATAAAAAAATACAGTATACAGTAATCCCTCACTTGTTCACGCTTGAAGATTCACAGCTTCACTACATTGCGGATTTTCAGTAGTCACGTGATACTGTACACGCATGCTATTGGCTGACAGCATCCGGGAATGTGCTGCATTCCAAGACTCACGGAAAGCAGCGAATTTCCGTAAAACACAAAAGTACCTTAAACAGTCTAGAGTGTTAGAATAGGTAATACAGATATAGGGTGGATTAATGTCATTATGGGGAGGGTTCATAAGCGCTTAAAAAAGTAAATCTAAATATTTTGCCTTCTGTTTAAAATAAACCAAACATATATTTTAAAATATACCATAGGGAAAAAATGTTTCGAGTATTATTTTCATGAATTGAAATTTAGGCCTTAGAGCAGGGGTCGGCGACCCGCAGCTCCGCCACCGACGCATTTGGCTCTTTAGCGCCTCCCCTGTGGCTCCCTGGAGATTAATCGCATAAAAAAATAATACTGAAATGGGCAAGCAGCCCTTCTGTTGGTCTATGTAGAGCCAGAAAGGAGCAAAAGCCTTCACTTCACTCTCTGCCTCTGAAAGCTCATAGTGAGACGCTGGGGTTGCATCATCAATACCTCACATGAGCTAATAGCTACTATAATGTATGGACATAACCATAAAACTATAGTTAGTTGTGACAATGTCAGTTTTAAATTATATATTGTTTGTCACTACAACATGAACATAACAGCTTCTGTCTATCTGCAATCGTCTTTCAATCCTCTTTACAGATTATTATGCACTCTGGCAAAGGACACGCTCTGTCATCTATAAAAAGCATGCCTGTTACACAAGGTCCAAGTTTCGGGCACATCACAGTGGACGACAGAGACTGAGGCTGGGTGGATCCAACCCAGATGGTCCATTTCTTTGTGAACTGGCACTCAGTCCTCTAATTATTATTCGTGAGTAGAGAGGCTCCTTTTTAAGCTTGATAGCGTTGGCTGACATGGCCTGAAGCAAAGCCAAGACTGACCCCCCCAAAAATGCAGATAACGGCACTATTCTAAAGGCTAGAAAGAGATACACACTCATTGTCTCTCATTGGTCTGATGATTATGAGCAATTTAAAACTCAACAATCAGTTAGGGGGCTCTAAACATACCAAGACTGACCTAAAAGGCCTTTGGTTCTGATCCACACACAGAAGTGCTCATTCATAGGGAAAAAATACAAATACACATACTTACACACAAAAGTCCTGCTTGTATGTACACACAAACGTACAGAGTCACTTGCTGAGACTGAAATAGCAGCAGTTAATTTTGTCAGCGAACTAAACTTTCAATCTTTTGAAACTGTACAACAAAACACTGTTTAACTTACAATGAAGACAGTGTGTTAGCTGTGAAGCAAACTCACTGTCCTGCCTCTATTTATGTGCCAATGACCATACCAAACACACATTGTAAGAAACTTTAGAAATTGTAAGCTAATTGTATAATTGTAAGCACTAATCTCGAATATTGACTATTTATGACACAATTTGTTCCTTCATGGCTTCAGTTGTTAGAGACATTTGTGTCTGATAATCTCCTCAATGACCCGGCACAGAAAAATATGGGTATCAGAAATGCAAAATGTTTGTTTCGAAACCACCAATTTTGAGTGTTTAATTTTTTTTAATGCTATGTTTTTTGGGGGGAGAAATCAGGTCTGTCTTGAGAAAATATAATTTAATGAATAAGAACTTTGCCAAAATGTGTCTTTCCTTTGGCCACCTGAGAACCACAGTTTATCTTACTGTTGTTTTGGCAAATGGTGTCTTATGTAGAGTACTTTCTATCCTTTGTAAAACGTTAATACATTCATTAAAGTGACTGAATCAGAGGTACTTTATCATACTTGAGTTCTATCTTCTTATCCTTCTTCTACTCCATTACATCTTAAAGGGATGTCCTCTGCTGCGTGCCCCACCACCACCAGGTCATGCAAACAGAACTGAAGCAACTAGTCAGTTAATATATCAGTGGCAGCTGTTCCAGCTTCAGACATGTGATATTTATCCTTGGGATCATTTCAATCATTTTCATGGTTTAGTCTGTTGGTTGGACTTTTGGACTTGTGAGTAGATTCATCAAGAATAATTATGAATTAAAGTCCAGGACCCACTGGACATAGTCAGGAAAAAGAAGACTGCCCAGGAGAAATGCTGCTGTATTCTGACCACGAAGAAGAAAACGCTCCACACACAGAAAGGGTTACTCTCATGACCAGCACAAAGACCTATGATATAATGGGAACCATATGGATCAAGAATCATCACAGCATCCTTCAGAAGAAAGAAGAAGATTAATGTTATCCAGTCTAATGCACCAACCAATGACAAAGACTAAGACGCTAAGAACCAGTTCTATGACAGGCTGCAAAATGTCATGGCCAAGTACCCAGAGAAAGATGTCAACAACCTCATGGGCGATCTTAATGCCAAGATCGGACAAGACAACATATGAGGAAGTTATGGGAAAACACGGACAGGGCGAGATGAATGTTAATGGCAAGAGATTTGCAGACTTCTGTGCAATGAACAACCTGGTCATTGGTGGAAGCACTTTCCCCCAATGAAGACTACACAGGGCTACCTGGGTATTGCCTGAGAACCAGATTGATCACAGATACCTACAGGATGTGAGGCTTAAAAGAGAAGCTGATGTCTGCTAGTAGCCAGACTGAAGCTGAAGAACCAACATAAGAAATGGATACTGGCTGACACACTACGCAAGACCCAAGCGAGGAAGCAGAGGAAGGCAGCTTCCTCGCAGGACGAGAGCAGCAAAGGCCAAAGCACAAGAAGACTTCACAGAAGCCAACAAAGAAGTGAAAAAGAGCAGAAGAACAGACAAACACAAGTTCATTGACAGTCTGGCAGAGGAGGCAGAAGAAGCAACAGCCAGTTACAATATTGAGCAGCTGAAGAAACTGGAAAGTATAGCAGGCATGAACGACCAGTCAAAGACAAGGAGGGAAACATTATAGAGGTAACAGAGTGACACCTGCACAGATGGGCAGAGCACTTTTGTCACCTTTCCTCTTCCTTCTGAAGTTAGACTGGACCATGAAGAAACGGGATTCAGTGAGCACTGTTTGACCAGCTAGAGGACCTAGACTTCGCTGATGACTTGGCCCTGTTTTCCCATCAGACACCAGCAGGTGCAAGATAAGACAACAGAGCTAGCAGCCATGAAGACAAGACCAAGATCCTCAAGATCAATACAACAAGCGAGGACTCAGTCACACTTCATGGGAGCGAGCTGGAAGAGCTGGAAACCTTCACCTACTTGGGCAGCACCACTGACAGACAGGGTGGCACAGACGCAGATGTCAGAGCAAGAATCTGCAAAGCGAGGACAGCATACTCGCAGCTTAAGAACATCTGTAACTTGCACAAAGATCAGGCTGTTCAACTTCAACATCAGGTCAGTACTTCTGTATGGAGCACAGACATGGAGGACTATGAAGACCACCATGAAGAAAGTGCAGATCTCCATCAACAGCTGCCTGAGAAGGATCCTTCAGATGCACTGGCCTGAGACCATCAGCAGCAACCAACTAGCTGCCAGCTGATGAGGAGATCCGGCGTAGAAGATGGAGATGGATTGGGCACTCTGAGGAAGCCAGCCAACAGCATCACAAGGCAGGAAGTGGAATCCACGAGGGAAAGGAAAGAGAGGGAGGCCAAGAAACATCTGGCGCCGTGACCTCGATGCCGACATCAAGAGGATGGGAAAGACCTGGAATCAGTTTGAAAGAGTGGCGCAGGACAGAGCACTCTGGCGAACTGTTGTCTGTGTCAAAGTGAAGTCAAGGACGTGAAAAAAGGTGGCTTTAAAGGGGGCACAGCTATCCATGCAATCAGATTTATAACCACGTTTGGCCATCTGGTTTGTAAAAAATTGAAAAATAGGGGACATGTGTCCTCAGGCATGTCCCACCAACACACTCTCACACATTCACCATACTTCTCAATCAAAGCAGCTCTAAAACACCATTTCAAGGGACACTATTATGCAAGGAAAATGTCATTAGCGATTTGACAATTTCACACATCATTGCAGTCATTGCACACATCTCTAGAGGACGGCAGGGAGAAATGGAAGAGCTACAAACTCTGAAAGCAAATCTGTGCCTGAGATGGAGGAAAGTGACGTGTCTGGACCAGACAAGCTCGTCTCCTTCAGTCCAACTGTAATTCATCTGCTATCCATACTGCACGAACAACGACTGCAAGAAAGGCTTTGTGGAAAACCCTACAGGGCAATTTTCACCAAATCATGAACAAGTTATTCTATTTTATAGAATATTTTATCAAACTGAAAACAAAGAGGTCGCCCAGGAAGGTTCTGTTTCTAATCCTGACCTGGGGCCAGGCTACATGATTTTATCATTTTCTCTGGGTTTGGGTTTTTGGGTTTACTCACTTTTTTACAAATTCATTTCCTAGGAAAAAATGCTTTTTTAGCACATCAAACAGGCAAATGCAAACTTCACTGCACTTCCTCAGTGCATATTAACAATATCTATTTTTAGCATTCTGTATCCACTCTTCTGTCCAAATGCCAAATCCTCATTGGCTGTAAAACTATGCCAAACCAGCGGGGGGAAGAACAATCTAATAAATAATCCATAATATATCAAAAATAATTACTGCAGCACATCTGAAAAACACGCAGACACACTTCTTCTTCATGTCTCTTTTAATTCCTTCTGGGAAGTGAAAAGTCAGGCGATGAGCAAGCTGTTGGTTATTGCGTCAGTATTTGATTGATGCTCATATTACTTTAATTATATGAAGTGTACTCCTCTCCTTGCAGCGTCGTTAACTTCTCTACTAAATCAAATCGGGACTTAAAAGCAGGCTGATGTTTGTGTCACTGAATGGAAAAATGGGCGAAGCTACTGCATCATGGCTACCTTCAGGCTATTTTACAACAAGAGCACATTGAGGGTGAGTGTTTCCATAAGCAGTTCTCTCATGGGGGGCGGGAGGGGGGTAGTATGTGTGTGTGTGTGTGTGTGTGTGTGTGTGTGTGTGCGTGTGTGTGTGTGTGTGTGTGTGTGTGTGTGTGTGTGTGTGTGTGTGTGTGTGTGTGTGTGTGTGTGTGTGTGGTTGTGGGGGCGTGGGGGGCGGGGGCACGCAATCACTGTGACGTCAAAGCCCGCAGAAATTCAGCAGAAAATCCTCTAGTGGCTTTGAAAACATTAATGAAGGACAGGCAGGATCCGTAACACCCCCACCAGCTGATGGGGTGACCTCTCTGTTTACTGGGGGGTGCACTGATGTTCTGTCCAGAGACTGGAAGATGTGCTTGTTGGAAAAAATCCTTTGTCTCCCCTCAAAGGGGCTTTTTCTCATGATCAACTGCTCTGACAGCAAAATAGACTCATTATCGCAGACAGAGGACGAGACTGAAGAAAATGAATTACGCACACGGCTACTCCTTCTTTATTTCATGCATGTGTTTGACCATGGCAACATGAAACACATTTCTTGTATGAAAAACACTCCTAGTCCTGGTTCATCTCTGTTTGGAAAGACCTCCAGGTTGAGATGGAGCTTGACAAGCAAGAAGTCTGAAGCTGTAAAATTGAGAATTACAAATTCATTATAGTTGTATCTCCACCTGAATGCTCACTCATTAGATCTGGCTTCAAATAATCATCATTCTAATTCCATCGGAGCAGCACATCATGAAGTTTAATTGTCTTTGGGTCCTTTAGCATCATGGTGGCAAACAGAAAAGGGCTGGAACATATTTTTTGTGGTATCCTCTTTGCTCTTCACTCCTACTGTTTTGAATTAATAAGGAATTATTTGTACCCTTAACAATTATTTGTTTGTGCTCTTCTTGCCAAGTACTAGTATGATAAAAGCATGATGCCTCTCATAAGAGCAAAAAAAACCCTCGCTGAGTGGCCTGCATCATCAAACGGCTCAGAAATGCAGAGGACAATGGGACTCTTATTTGCGAGTCGGTCAATGAGGCTTGACGGGACTAATGGCGAGCTCCGCTTCAATCCACAGCAGGCTGTAGAATGCAGTTAGATATGTACAACTACCATCTGCTCACATGGTTGTGGATCTGACCACATCGAGCCAATAACTCACTACGCTCAAAGGAAATGGGAAGCTATGTTTGTATTTAACCTCACCTATAATAGCTGGTGTCCTCACCTGTGGTGAGCAACATCAGGTGTGACCTTGTGCTTGTCAGCACTCGCCCTCGTGTCGCTAACGCTGGCCTCCGATAAATTACACTTTTGTGAAGAAAATGTAGAATCTCGGCGGCTAACTCCTGGGTGAAAGCACACAGAAATAAATCTGCAGAGGCGATAGGAGTTAAAGTCAGCTGATAGGTAGGCAGCCGCAGTTATTTATCAGAATAACACAGCAGAGTGGAATGCATGAGGCTCCTCCATCATAGCACAGGCGCAAAACTAAAATCCGTCCAGACCATGGACAATAATTAGCTCATCACGAGCCGCTTAAGCTGCCTAATTAGGACCCAAAATGAAGAGGCTTTATTATTAACGGCGGTCCGGATGAAGGCATGGCTGAGGAGACAGATCCTCATCCACATTCTGTTCAGAGGGAAACTCAGAGCAGATGGGAGCATCAAATCAAAGAGCGTATCAGTGCTGCTGAATTTATGCACTCTGTGTGTGTGTGTGTGTGTGTTATACTCAGAGTGTATTTTTCAATTTTATATATAGCATGCATTTATTTCATAATTCCTTCCCTTATCTCGTTGTTTTGTTTAACCAGCGTTGGCTTTTTCCGATTTATGTTAATAACGCTCAGTTTTAATTTCTCCAGCTGGTCCTCTTTGAGTTTGCTTCAGATATGTTTTTGAACTGCTGAAAATGTGATCACACTCTGACTTTTTTGCATATCTGACACATTTTTCCTTGGTTTTAATCAACACGAGGGGCATCGCTTTGCAGACTTCTAACTCACTGCCCACTCCTCAGGTTTGGGCAAGGTTCTAGACATTTAACTGTGACTAATGGCTTTAGTTTTTAGAATTACATTGAGATATAATGATATTAATGGAGGCAACACCTTTAGCTTTACTGGAAATCCCTTTAAATAATTTGTATTAACGCAAATGTATGATTTTGACTTCTATATTTTCACTGATCTTAAGCTGATGACCTGTTAGCTGCACATAATTCAAACTCCCACTGAGGTGCATTAAGGTTAATATGTGTCAGGACCAAATTTTAATATTAAATGAAACAGCTTCCAGGGGGATTAACAAACAGGTGTTATTGATGCGCAGACAGAGAGGAAAAGAAGAAACTAGAGAGAAAAAATAGGAGAAATATTTCTTCGATTCAAACATCTCCCACACAAACACATAAAATACATGCAATATTCATCACTCCTTTATCTAGATCCACTTCCTAAGTTAGTGAGATGTTCTCTGCAACATCTTCTCTTGCAATAACACCCATCTGCACCCAGTATTTTTCTATCCGTGTAGAATTGAATTAATCACAACGCTGCTTCCCTTGAAGTCATTCTCAGCCTGCTTTATGCACCTTGGCAAAAATCTTACCTTGTTATTTTTGCATTGCAATTATAGAAGTTACCTTCCAGTTTTTTGTTTTTTTTTAATGGAACGTGTACGATGCTGTCAACACTCTGATGCCCACTTTTAATTTTAATTCACACAATATTTCCTGCCTTAATCCGCCAGCACTGAATATAATTAAAGACACGCTTCTAAGTCTAATGAGTCAGGGGAGTTAAATAAGAACCTAATGGCCACACATATTCCATCATCAATCCTATTATCACCATGTCCTTGTCAGATCTTTTCCAATGGAAATACAGCAATCCGAGGATACCCCCTCTGAAATCAGTAAAGGTGTGGGAACCAGTACTTTGCAGGATAACCTGCCAACCCCACCAGCTGCCCCCACAAGTGGCTACTGCAGTGAGAGTGATGAGGTTATTAGCATTTATTGGCATGCGTGCCATGTTGGATGGTTTTCCATCCTGAGCACAGACTGGTGCAGAGAGACAGAACCTGAATCCACAAGCTGCACAATGACCTGCATTTAAATTCAGTCTTAGCTCTGCTGTCAGTCCACTGAGACACACACTCCTCAAACTCACATCCACTGCACACACTGAATTTATGAATAGTCACGAATATAGACAGGCATACTCACGCCCATGTGATAAAAATATAGAAAAGTGCGTATAGTTGCAGAGCCGTGGGCTTAAGACTTTAATGCATGTGTATTCACATGAAGAGAAATATGAGTGCTTTATATAAAAATGCAGAATGCATTGAGTGTAACACACACACATACGCACACACACATACACACACAGTCCAGATGTTGGATCTATCGATGTCATCATATTAATGAAGAGCTTTGATAGTGTGCCAGCTTTTCACTGCTGATGTTCCATAATCGCTAATGCTAATCATCTCATTCACATGTCAGGAATATAAAAAAAAATATCATCATACACATAAATTGTTGTTTTTAAATTATTGTGATGGCTACTTATTGCTAACATGTTAATACTAGGAAATCTTATTCTATCATTCTTGTTCAAATAGCAGAATATCCAGCTAAACTTATGGGTCTCAAAAGGAAATAATCCTCTACTAGTTCTAAGTCTGTGAACCACAGCAGATCCTCCACAGGGTGTCTCTGCTGTGGTTCAACTTCTTCTGCTACAGAGTCATTAGCAGTTTGCAACTGAGATTTACTTAATCACACTTTTTACTCTACATATATACAGTATACTGTATCTAAGCTCAAGCCTCTGATAGGAGACAGCCCTGCTGGCAGATGTGTTGACAGAATGAGAATTGTGTATCCAGAATTGGTTGAAAATGTAAAATATCTGTTCATGTCAACATTAAACATTTAACCTGAGACTAACCAACCATTAATCTTGATGCTAGTTATCCTGCTTCCAAATGGTTAGAGTTGACTCAGTCTTGAATCGGACAGAGCTGCTCTGATAATTATTTTAATTTCACTTAATGCCTCAATCATTAAAAGTGCAAAAACTATATGAATAAATACATTTAGAATAAAGGCCAGGGTGAGGTCTCCAAACTTCATTTTCTGTGTTTAATATAAAAATTTATGATGTGCCATTATAAAAATTAAAGGAATGCAATAATAGTCTCCTTCTTTCTATTGTTTAGGTGAGGTGAATTAAAAAGCTCACGCATATGAGGAAAGGTGTGGACAGGAAGTTCTGTGTTGAAGGAGGATGTTTGATTTCCAGGTTGTGCAGCAATCAGGTTACCTTCTCATTTCTTCAGGGAACAACACAGCAGGAATGGTATTTTCCCAAAGGAATGTTCAATTCACCATGCAACCAAGTCAGCCATTAATATGACTGCTACTCCCTCTGGGGAGTCGGTGTATGTTTGGAACTGGAAAATGATCAATCACTAAGGGAGAATCTCACCGCATGCGTAAATTAAACACCTGCTCCAAATTTGTACATTTTAATGATTAGAATGCAATACACGACATTTATTTAGTGATTGGATGCTGAGAGGTGATCATTTGTCTCAGGTGGTGGCAATTTTTTCTGGGTGCGTGTCTTCTCAGAGGAAGATGTCGAAAGCTGGCAGTCTTGCTTGTTTATCTTAATAATGAAAAAGCGATACTTAAAAAATTTAAAAAAAATTTTAAAACATATGCTTCAGGTTAATTGGCCGGTTCCAAATTGACCGTTGGTGTGAGTGTGTGGGTGCGTGTTTGTTTGTGTCTGTGTGGCTCTGCGGTGCACTGGCGTCGCGCCTAAGCCAGCTGGGATAGGCTCCAGCTCCCTGTGACAGCGGAGGAAAGAGGTTAAGAAAATTGGTGAATGGATGTTGTACATTTTTTGTTCATTTGGTAGTTGTAACAAAATAGTGTGTCCAAATGCATGCACAAAAGTACACAGATGCACTGTGACGGTCCTTTCTCTACAATGTTGTTGTTACGGTTTCCAAAGGAAACAGTCGCGAGGGTCAAAGTGTTAAAAAATCAGAAGGCTTTAATCAGGAAAAGGAAGCCACAATACCAAAAGGCATACACAGCTCTCTGCACAAATGAATACTGAACTAGACAGCGACAAGCCTGCACTGCATTAAAGGTGGTTAAATACACAGACCAGGAAGTAACAAGCTAAATTAGGTTCAGGAAGAACCAATGAACAACTAACTAAGTAGGCGTGAGCAATGGGGGAGGACTAAACACGGATTGGCTGAAGACCAAACGAAACAATCAGGGTAACGAAACAAGGTGTAATGAATCATGAATGTGGAAGAAACAGGAAACCAGAAAAGTACAAGAACTGAAAACAAATAAACCAAATCAGGAGTCACAGTTGTTGTTTGTTTGTTTGTTTGTTTGTTTGTTTGTTTGTTTGCATTGAACGAAGTGACAGTGAAACAACACAAATAGCAAAAGCGTTAATCTAAACCTGCCCTTATTGAAAAGTTCCTAATAAAATGTACATATGATGTATTTATTCATGAATAATGTTTTATTATCTATATACAACATCCACCTCATCTACTCAGTGCTATCGGGGTTCCAGCTGCTGGGACCTCCCAAAGAGAGACTGCTGATTGGTCCACGCATGCAGACCCAAATAAAAAATATTTTAAGGCCTTTATCCAATAAAATGGGGGTAATAAATTTGTGCGTGCATCAAGGCACCATCTTCTCATCTGCTCCTCTCCACAGAAAATGAAATGAATGTCCAAATAGCTTAATTTAAAGAGTCACATCCTGAGTGCATTGGGAACACTCGATTATTCTAATGGAATAATAAATTCGACATCTGGATCAATTTAAAAACATATGCATCCATCCTGAAAACACAACATAATCATCGCACTACACATACTATACACACCAATCAGCCAAATAAAACAACTACAATGCGAATACTCCAATATATTCAACAATGCGAGATTGGGATCTTTCGAGAGATGCAGAGATCCCAGGAGAGTACAGATGATTTAAGGTTCTATATCTGTATGTATAACTAGTTAACTAACTAGTTAACTAAACTCACCAATAGCTAGGAAGCAGCACCAAGACATTTATGCTAAAATTGGAAATATGTTATTTCAAAAGTCCTACCATCCATTCATCCATCCATCCACCAAAAACAAGAAACATGGTTTTTGATTATAGTTGATTTTTTTTTGTTGAATTTATTTGGAATTTATTTCAAAGAGCAACATACAATATATCTAAATAATTTATTTAAATGTGGAACTCTAATTGAATAATTTAGTTTTAATTAAGTAAAAACAACTTATATTTCATTAGTAACCACAGTTAGACTTTGGGATGAGCATGAAGTTGGAATATTCCTACCAAGCAACATCTATAAATTCTCTTTCAACTTGTGGAATGTTCCAAACAATACTAGAAGAAAAACGGTTAGATCTCTTTTGCTGCCAGCTTGGAGAGTGAAAAAACAATCCCCTAAGCTGTCAGAGTGATAAGAGTGGAAAATGTGAGGTGGATGCAAGGTCACCTTGAGATAAACTGAGCTCCGCTAAATAATTTATCACAGAATGTCACAGATGAGGAAGTGAGACCTCGACATCAGGAATTATAGGACAGAACTGGAGAAACACACTTGTGTTCTGGAGCTGCTGTGAGCCAGGCTCACTAACCAGCCGAAGGATCAGACAGATTTTGGTTTTTGGTGAAGCATCCATTAATAGTTCAGTGTGCATGAACCCAGAGGGAAACAAGCTGCACAATATTTAGTATCATATGCATGGCAATGACAGCAAATCTCAGGCTCGCTTCCAGTGATGATCATACATAATGACATAGAAGTAAAAAAACCTTCCACCAGGTTGTTCACTGTTTATCTCATGGATCCTAGAAGCAGGTTGAACATTCGACTCTCATATGACCATGAACACCTTAAAACCCATCCCACACCGGTGTCATTTAGCTTGATAGTGATTAAAAATAAACAGTTTTTCACAAGTGATTTCCTTTCGGATCTGGACAAGTAGCTTTGGATCACCAGGTTCAGAATACAACTTCTAACACGGGACAGATTCTGATGTGCTTTCGATCTTATGTCATTGTGTTATTTTCATCTAAGTACGTAAATGTGAAGCCAGAGGCTGCTAAGTTTCAGTGGTAACTCTTCAAAACCAGATCACCAACTAAATTTAATAGATTGCTCCCATTATGTACGTCCACATTACATTTCATCAAAAACAGCTCTGAAATTTTTGAGTAATCCTGCAAACCAAACACAAAAACATCACTTTTCTGGCTCAGGTAATAACTTATAAAACCTCAATTAAACTGTTAAAAGACATGAGAAATGAGCTTCTTATAAATGACGAGCTCATCTGAATATTACAACTTTTTTTACAACAAATTTTCCTTCATCAAGAAACATGAAAATTGAAGACCATCTTAACACTTCAACATCTTTCCATGAAATAATAATTTTTTTTTCATGCTACTAAACATTAACTGGACGATGTTCAGTGTAAACGTTGGTTCTTCCTCTCAGTTTCACTTCGGTCTTCTCAGCTCTGTGTGAGTATTTGATCTCCGTTACAGTTCTGTTGGAGTCTCTGTAGATCATTAGCCTTGGGCTCCATCCGTTTATGCTCGGGAAATGTTAATTACCTCAGCAGCCATGTTCTGCCCTCAGTCTGCATACACACATTAGCGGTGATGGTGCCGCTGCTCTTCCTCCTTCCTGCTCTTTGGGTTTTAGAGGGAATGGTACAATAACCAAAGGTGGCCGAGCTAATCCCAGTGGCACAACATGTTCTAGAAGCTTATAATGTACTCATTATCCTTTGCTTTATGTTATTGCAATGTGGAGAAGTTCAGATGGTCAAAAAATAATAATCTGCATGCTGTTTTAGAATTTTGGTCGACTCAAATAAAACCTCTGCAGTAAAAGTAGAGAAATGCTAATGTTTAACCCAGTGTTAGCACTATAAAGCGTCAGACTCACCAAACCAACAAACACCCATTCGTAATTCACTTTACATTTTCTGTGAAGGGGCCAGAAGGTCGGACGTGATCAAGGAGCGATGTGAAAATGAAACAATGTGAGCGGCGGTGAAAAGGGGGCGGAGTCAGAGGAAACCCTGGGTTTGTTGAGTAAAACCTGCTCCCGACCAGGTTTGCTTCAGAGAGTCTGTTACTATGGTAACAAACCCCGACCTCCGGCCCTGCCCCTTTGCACAATGGCCCTCAAACGTCTTTGCTCCATGGACCGGTTTAATGTCAGGCAATATTTTCATGGACCAGCATGAAAAAGTTTTTTTTCTAAATATAATAATAAATGTGATTCCAGTGTGTATCAACTTTATTATCATACCAATGTGACCGTGGGAAGCATCTTGACAAGTGTCGAGTAACTCATAGACAGACTAGAAGGAGAGAATATTGTAATTTTACAAAAGAAAATATAATTCAGGATCTTATAATAAATAAAACAGAAATAATGCCAGTTCTCTTGTCTTTTTGTGCAACCTGGTACCAGTTGACCCACGGACCGGTACCGGTGCACAACCCGGAGTTTGGGGACCACTGCATTAGCATACTGAGATGTGTTATATTGGCTCTGACTGCATGCTGATTTGAATTATTAGTAAGATGAACAAACTCAGGTTATGTTAGGTGTTGCTTTCCGGGTAAAGCTATTCTAAAGCCTTTCCTGGCCTATCGTTCTCCATCCATCTGTGAATCCATTCAACTTCTGTACTGAATTGAACTCAAACATGTGACCCAAAACAACCAGTTTTACGACATAAAGTAATGCAGCAAATATTCAAGGTGGTCTGCCAAAACGCTGTCTGTGAAACATGCGGGGAGTAGCATGACATCATTGATGGTGAATCATCCCAGCCAGTTTAGTTGTTCTTTCCTGGGATGTTAAGGACTTGATGCAGGTTCTGTGAGCCCCGTCCAGATCTGGTACTTACATCCGTATTGCGTGAACAGCTCCGAGTATACAGGTAGGTGTGAACGAGCCAAAGAGGGATCTGAGCTCCGATTGCCGAGGCCAGGTTCAGAGCCGGTCTGTGTCACAGATGTTCTGTTAGATGTGTGAACATGGATTCAAAGAAGGACCTCCTGCACCACCGACATCCTCTGCACAACAACAGGAAGCCACAACAACAGACGGGAAAGAGTACAGCCCGATTTCCTTTTGGTTTACCGTAAAATAATTTGAGTTTTGTGGCTTTCTTGCATCTAAGGAGCAGATGTGTGAGAATTCTGTCACTATTTATATCACCACTGAACTACAGAGGCCACAGAAGCTCTGAAAAATGACCAATGTGAAGAAAACATGTGAGCTAATTAATCCTAACCTAATTCTAAACTTTTAAAACGTGAAATTCTAAATCATTTATGGCTCCTTGAAAATTTGATTTACAGGTTTATTTGCACACAGACTTTGCTTTTTAGATGACAGCTGCCGATTTTGCCATCCTACCACAAAATAACGTTAGGATGCTGTAACAGAGGCAGACTGCCAGCACCACAGCCCACTGGTTTGAAGGTGAGGCTTAATGAACCAGTGTGAGATGAACTGGATGCCAGCAGTGACTGAGCAGTACACTGAGCCTTGATACCAATACCATGATGACAGAATTCAAAACTCATCATCCTGAGAAATGATGCCTGATCTTTCTGGAATCAGAATGTGTGCTGAGTGTCACAGATAGAACGTATCTGAACAGTATTAAAAGTAATAAAAACAATCATTCTGTTAGATGGAAACAGATGATTTCAGACACGAAAAAAAAAAAGTTTAAATCACATTTGTTTTATTCATATTATATTATTTTTATGGGATCAAATACTGCAAATAAAGGGATCAGTATTAACTATGTATGACCAGCACAAGTGGCTAATACTGATAACAATAATTATGATGACTATGATTAAGAAATATGGATAGATTCATAATAAGATAATGATTACTAATAATGCAGGACCACCACCAAAGGTCCAACATGATCTCTGGGGAGGACATTGATACAGTTCATGGGTGGAACGCAATGACTTCTGCGACGGTGATTTTAATTATTCCATCCATTACCACAACATCCCTTTTCACTCATCCTGATGATACAATCTTGACAAAATTTAGGTAAACAGAGGATAAACTGTTAAAATTTAAGTTTATTCTGAAGGACAGAACGTCGTCTTGAATTTTAAACTCAAAATCTGACACTTGGATTTGAGGTAAGATAAATATAATGGTTATGAAACAGTTTCTTCTTCATTTCATTGAAACTTTTACGACAGGATTTCCAACTGTTTTTTGTTTTGTTTTTCAAGTCAAGAACCTCAAAACTGTTAAATAAAAAGAACTGAATGTCACAGCAGGATCATGTGCATTATTTTCTGCCTTTGTCTGATGCATTTTATTTGGAGTTTAGCACCAGCAGAAATCTGCTAACCTCTGAACACACACAATTAGGTTTAACTTTAAGTCATTTCAAATGAAAATACACAATGCACCTTCAGAATACACTTAGATGCAGATGAAGTAACGTTTGCTTCTTATGATTGTGATCCTGGCTCAGTTCAATTCTGATCCCAGCGTTGAAAACTGGTTGAAAACAAGAAATAGACTATAAGCATTTAAAAGCTGAAAACTGAGAACAGCAGCTGTTACACTGATGTGTTTCTGCTGGTAAACACAATGACTGAGATTGTTTCTCTGCTCAGAGGACAGGATTCAAGTTCTTTCAGCACAACCTCCCCCCCCAAAATGGACAGTAAAGCTGAAGGCTGGCAGATGATAAAAGACGACCATGTGGAGTAAAGAGAGATGGGATGTGACATCAGTGAACTCTGAAATGAGAAAAGGGGGAAGGGGGGGGGGGTCATCTGAAACGTCAAAGGTGAAATAATTTTGAAAAGATATTCTCAAACATTTTTTACGATGAAATGTAAGATTTATACAGGGTTTTTTTTCCTCATAAAATATGACGAGAATATAAAAAAAATCTGCAAATTTCTTCCCTGTTTGTCATTTCAAAATGAATTATATTCTTAACCTGCACATGTTGTAGCAATTCTTTCTGACTTTTTTGTTGTTTGAGTAAAATCAACTTAATACTTTCAAAAGTAGACATTCATCTCATGTCAAATCAATAAATATAATAAATACCCATCTTTTCTAAATCTATCACTGCTTTAAGTGTTGTCATACAGATGGAGCTTCGGTGTGGATATGTACAGCGAGTGTGTGTTTACCTCACACATGTCACATATGATCGTCCACTGCCATCTGTCCCCGTCACCCACCCCACCCCCGTATTCTCAAGTTGTCCTCTGACCCTGAACGGGAAATCCAACTTCCCCAGATCTCCTGTCCTTCATGGAGGCCAAACTGTCATCCGGACGCTCACCAATCACAGGAAGGTCCCTCCAGGGGAATTCAGCACATGTAAAGCAGCGACCACATCCTCATAAGTCATCACCTTCCCTGTAATTCTGTAAAAACGGTGGATTTATGGCTGCTGTGGTCTGATAAGAACCTAATGAGGGTGATAAAGTAACTACACACCACTTTACATCCTGAGCGATCAAAGGAGTGTCAGATGACGGATCTGGTGATTCAGATGGAGCCTTCATCCTCGCCGCACACCGCTCACCCTGTCCATGTGTCTGTCCGCCATACTTCTCCATTTTTTGGGTGGGGTTTGGCTATTATGTGATGACATCAGCGCTGATAACACAAATGACTCCCACATCTTCTGTGAGATTGTGTGTATTTTTTCTGTAGGTGTTGAATGTGGTTTAACCCTCACATGCAGAACACACACACGCTTCTGGACTGGTCTGGCACAACGCTGCATTCGGTGGTGGTGCGGCGTTGGCTCCGTGGACGCCTGCTGTCTCCGTGTTTTACGAGTCCAGCTGACGGTAGCTGTAAACACACACCGCTGCTGGTTTCAGAGACACACATGAAACAAGAAGCTGTTCCTTCTAGATGCAGTCTCAGTTCCTCCTCCGTTTCCATCAGCACATAAATCAAATGCAGAGAAAACAAATCTGTCCCTGGAAATCAGCGATGGTTCAGTTTATTCACCTGTACAGTGTGGGCCCTTTTTTAATTCAAGTTAATGGAGACAATTTTTAACAGTTCCTATCATTCCTGGTTCCTAGGAATCACTAAACTAGAAGCAAGAGAAAACCAAAGATTTTCACCTTAACACGTTGCAAAGACTACAACAGAATAGAACTCTAGAACCGAGCATTTAAGGTCTGCACATGCATGAGAGGAAAGAACTCCACGCACCATCAGGTGGTGGTAGTTTGTGTTCAGAAGCCAAAAACAAAACCAGTTAACCAAGGGGCTGCTTGTGAAAAAGTCCAAAAATGAAGCTGAAGCCCTGAAATGTAAGAATTATGGGAGGGATTTCTGTCATTTTATTATATATATAACGATTAGAGACAGAACCTACAAGTCCATAAGATATATTTCTGCAGCTTTAATTGTCACGAGATACCGTAGTTGTGATTGTCACACACTATAAGCCACTTCACAGCATTTATAATATTTCTACCATCAAATTAGATTATTTTCCTGGCCAGTGATTCTATTTTATATCAATAAATATTTAACAGTATTTCGCTGTTTGCACTCCCAATTCTAGTTTGTTTTATGTTTTTTATGGAGGCATTCTGTGTATGGAACAATCAAGTGTAAATGGAGTCAGCTGTATAATGCAAAGGCTAGAAATATGATTATTATTTTTGTGGATCCTCCTCCCGTCTCTCTTAACACCCGCTGCCTGATTCTGATCACATTTGACAGAAGCGAAGAGCGACGTGGAGACAAGCTGCTTCTTCATTAGCGTCCACCTCCCTCCACCCTCTCCCCCTTTTCCTTCGAGAAGACGGATGAATCGGAGTGAGGCCTCGGCTGACCGCTGCTCAGATAACGGTAACTGAGCGATGGATCTTCAATCGGATCCCCGAAGAGAGCTTTTAAAACAGATCTCTGCTGTTGTCCAGTCAGAACTAAGTTCTGGCAACGGCCCCAGGCTGTTAGCTCTTATCTACCACGTATCTACTTGTATTCTAGACAGCTTGCAGCGCTGTTGCTTGTTTTTCCAATGCCTCGGGGTTATATTCTCCGACTGTTAACGCCTTTCTCAGATCTGCCTTTTTCCTCTCTCCTCTTCCTTCCCCATCCTCCCCCCAATCTACCTGTCAAACACTGCGAGCTCCTCCGCCAGCAGCCAAAACAAACGCCTGCTTGGTTATGATGGACAGAGACAGCTGTAGTGGAAATACAAAACGTTTGAACACACACACACACACACACGGCTCTATAGAGGCTGTAAACTGAGCTGCAGAGTAGATTAATGACTTTACTTCCCAATTAGCCCACTCAGCAAGAGAGGAAATTGGTCTGACCAGCCCCCACTTCCTTTCTTCTTTGTGTGTGCCGACACAAGAACACATGTGTTTGTGTGTGTGTGTGTGTGTGTGTGTGTGTGTGTGTGTGTGTGTGTGTGTGTGTGTGTGTTTGTGTGTGTGTGTGTGTGTGTGTGTGTGTGAGTGTGTGTGTGTGTGTGTCGGCTCCGTTGGATGTAATTCTAAAGTGTTCTGTGACAGCTGGCTGCTGGCCAGTGGTCGTCACATGCTGCCTTCACTTCCTGTTCTTCTAAAGCCCCCTCAGAGTCTGACACGAGCCCGGAAGTGTGTGTGTGTGTGTGTGTGTGTGTGTGTGTGTGTGTGTGTGTGTGTGTGTGTGTGTGTGTGTGTGTGTGTGTGTGTGTGTGTGTGTGTGTGTGTGTGTGTGTGTGTTTGTGTGTGTGTGTGTCCCTGGTGACACACAATACCACATACTCAATTCTTACCCTGTCACCTCTCAGTCAATCACCCGTCCCCAACTCCCAGCAGCAAGCTACACGACCGGGAGCCTGTGTCAGTGTCTCGTTTCAGGGAAAGCACCAGAACACGAAATGATGAACACAACCAATTCAAGCAGTCAACCAGTACATCCAATGGCAGCGTCCTAGAAAGGCCACGCCTAATGAAAAGCACCCATGTTGAACGCCTGATATGTAAAGGGTCTGAAGTCAGTGGTTTCTAGAGTCTGGGTTTGTTGGTATGCAGCGTTGCACAAGTCAACAATAAAGGTTGACTCACTGAGCCAACGCACGCCCACGCTCTGATGGGACTGTAATCTAAATGGATTTAGTCAACAGTGTTTTAGGCATAATTTCATTGACCTTGTTGTGGGTTACACAATGAAAGGAAGGGGGAGTAGGGTAGGTTCTCTAGTATCTACGAAAGTCCAGGCCTAAAGTGTTTATGCACAGCACATTATTGAAAGCTGAAGTTAGTCTGATTATCACCCATTGAGGCTAAAGGGGTAGAGGTCAGTGACAAGGCTGTGAGGTTCATGGTAGTGAGGCACTAAAGTCAGTTCTACGAGTCCAACAGCCACACCTCTACCTGATCGGGGTGATTAGCCTGAGGCTTTATAAGTTTTTGTATTTCTGTTCATGCCTGTAGTTTATTGGATTTAGTGAATTTTCTTGTGTTACCTTAATTTTTGTTTGTTCGGAATAAACTGTGAAAGAAGACTTCTGTCTACTGGTGTCCTGCATTTGGGTCCTAATCCTGCTCAAGATTTAATTAATAAAATAAGACAACCGTCAGAGCTTAAAGATCTGCTTCGGACTTTAGATCAGAAAATAACCTTCCCTTTTTTAAAATGAGTGGTACACTTGTAATGACTTCAACCAGTTTTTAATGTTAATGCTGCTAAATCAACGGCAAATACAACACTCTGTCTAGCTCTTAAAGCAGATATTAACCACGTCACTGGTAGAGCTGATCCTCAATATACAAAAACAGTTGGTTCTGAATGATTGTTCATAAACTGAATTGTTCGTAAGTCATTATTTATTAAATTCATTAAATTATTTAAATATTTATTAAATTACTACGCTAAATAAAAAAGTACTATTCCCTAAGACTTACCAGAAAGAATAACAGGTCATAATAACAACACATTACAAAATATGATACAGGTACAGGTCGTTTCGACTTAAGTCATTCTTGATTATGTGTTGGTTTAAAAAAAATTCACAGAAAATTAAAAATCAAGTTTACATCATTTTATTTGATGTGTGTCCGCAAAAGTACTGGACTATTAAAAACATTGGAAAACCACTAATAGCATATAATATCATTTTACTGTAGAATAAATAAGAATCAAAGCATATAATCGGATTCAGTACATACTGTACGTATGTAATTGCTTTTTAATCCATGATGAACAGGATAATATATAAGGTACAAAGCCTCTGAGATGCTCACAGAGACAAAAAACGACAACAACAGGGGGAGACGAGCTGTGTGGACGCAGCAGTGCTGCCCCTGCAGGGGTTGTGGCAAAAAGTGGAACTGCAGGACAATAGCCAGATATGGTGTCACATTTGTTCATATCTCTGAATGTTTGTAAGTCAAATGTTTTTAAGTTGAGCACTACCTGTATTCATTGTGTAAAGATTGAAATGATGTTCTGCATAACTGCATACCTTCTGGAATGTCATAGCAATTAAAAAAGTGCTGACATTTAGTTGAGCTTGTTCCAGGCTGATATCGTACATGATGGTTCGCTGGATGTTTGTCTGGGAGTGGAATGGAACTAAAACCCATTTAATACAATTTGTTTCTCTCGTCTGCTGTGAAGAAGGTCACCCTCACCATCCAGAATACCACTGGATGCCGGCTGTAAACCCATGACAAAAAGCTTTTGCATTGACTAAAGTAAACATTTTTAAACAAATTGTCTAAGCTGGAGACGATGGAGTCTTGTGTAGAAAAGTCTGATATCTAAACCCTTTAATGCTTGCAAGTGAAAATTGAAAATGCTCAACGTGTGAGGAAACTGTTAAACTACAGATCAATGACGATCTGAGGAGGTGAATTCTTCCACCAGGAGGAGAATCCATTCTTCCCAGGGAGCAAACTATGACTTTGGGCGCACTGGTTGCTTTTCTCTGAGGAGTAAGACCTTAAAGACCAACCATATAGATAGATGAATAAAATCAGTCACCAGACAGCTAAGAATCATCCTGAATCTTTCTTTCCATCCATCCTCAGCTTTCGTCCCTCCGTTTTGCCTTCCTCTCTGTTCTGTGGGTAGTTTCAACACTAGTGAGGGTCCCAACCACCCCTGTGCTGTCTGATTGAAAGTCCTCTGTCAGTCCCCAGCCTCTTCTTCCCTTTTGTTGCCATAGAAACTAGCATGGAAAAGTACAAGCAAGCGAATTGTCTGGGAAAAAGGACGAGGCAGCGATACTCAGCTGTAGCACTCTGAATGACAGCTGCAGAAACATCCAAAGAAAAGTGTGTTCCAGAACGGTTTGCATTAACAGAGTAACCTCATGTTTAAAACTGCCGAGGTCATGCTGTACGGTCCACATGTTTCATGTAACCGAAAGGCTTTGAAGAAGTAATAGATAAAATGAATCAAATGTCACCAAAGTTGCCCTTAAAACAGACCAGGTTTTTCATTGTGAGACTGGGCTGCTGGAATAAAAACGAGATTACAGCAATTCATAGAGCACAACATGACCAGATGAAATAGAATCACGTCATTAAACATTTTGGAATGATATTTTATTTGTATTTTTTCATATGCATAAGTAGCACACACAATGTCACTGAAAAACCATGATTCCGACTTCTATGTTTGTCCTCCGGAAACGCTGTCAGGCTAGAAGTCATGTTAAGATGAAAACTTCATGCAGGAAAAAATCACTGATGGTCAGGATTCCCAGATCATTGAAAGAACTTGATATTAATAAATGATCAATTATTAATCATCACCATTAAAGTGATTACATTTTTGACCACGACTTTTTGTTTTTTTGTTTTTTCTACTGTTGTTTTGTCACAATAGTGACACAAATTCCACTAGGTTAGCTTTGTTTGTTTAGAATGAAACACGTCACTATTGCACTGCTGTGGGTCGTGACTCATTTGTAAATAAATTAAAAAAATTTGCAAAAATGAAAAGGATTTCTCATTTCTCAAACAGTATGAAAGAACCTGATTACATCTCTGCTTGATAAACTACATCCTTGCATGTGTGTCTAAGTGGAGGATACCGCACGGATAAGAATCTGTTAACAGTGGTACGAAAATCTAAAAAAAAAAAAGAAAAAACTAATTTTGCAGCGTGAGTGTGGACGTTCCTTTACTCCTCAGGCTGTTTGGGAGAATTTAATTAAGTGTATCATGTATGAGAAACGTTGGAGACAATGTTTTCTGTCCCCCCACCCCCCCCAGGAGGCAAACAATACTTTAAAACAATGCAGATGGAGAGTGACGAACTCAGGAAAAATTAACTTTGAAAATGGAAAACAAGCCAGGACTGGTTCGACAACTAACGACTTCTCTGTTGGTTGTTTCTCTCAACAGTCGTGGCTCTTTCTTCTCCTGGGAAGACCAGCAGGAAACTAATTTCACCAACATTAGTCGACACGTTTCTGGTTTTGAAAGGATGAACACGACCTTAGAAGAGGTTTGAATTCATCCACCTCCAAGGGGGAGCGATAAAAGAACTGCATCACTTCTAATTACATACACTAATATTGTTCTTTTCTGTTAAATACATAAGTTGCCTTTACTTCATGGTCTCATGAGACGATAAATAAACAAAGCTTTATCTACATCTTGATAATAATGTAAGTACGTTCAGGCTGAAAGCGAGACAAGTGTCTTTCAAACACGTCTCAATGTGGACGTGATCAAGTAAGGCAAAAGATAATAGAATAAACTAAAAATGAATAAAATAAAAGATAATAGAATCAGGATATATATCAGTCTAACCTTACTGCAGACGCTCGGTGGGGAGTGGGTGCGAGAACAGGGGCCTCAGGTGAATCTGCTTGAGAAGGGGAACAGGTGAACAGGAAGAGGGTGAGCTGAGAATGTAGGTTACCATGGTGACAGCCTGGAGACAAAAATCATCACCTGACAAGAAAAGATAAGGGGAACAAAGGAAAGCCAGAGGCGGGACAATGAGACAACACGCTTCAATATATGGTTAAAATGTATGTATGCTTCAATATATGGTTAAACCTGTTTAATGTATTCGTGCTCCGGCTGGTTCATGACACACACACACGACTGACACACAGATCATGTGTCCTTCAGGCTGTACGAACGCCCCCCTTCACAGATTTTCTTTCTGTGTTCCTTTGCCTCAAGAAACAGATGACATTTAAAAAGAAAAAAAAATTTTTTTTAACAAATTTACATCTGACAGTTGTTGAAATTCATCAGTTCCCTGGGACAGCGCCAGGATGCATGAGCACCATACGTGTAGAGACAATGCTGCATTTATTTTTAGACGTTCGTCCTTTGTGTCCCCCACAGTGAGGACCGACGACGCTAGCGGCACCCTAATTGAAGATCACAAGCACTGAATCATTAAATCACAATAGAAATCTGGAGTCTATTGTGTTGTTATTGTGTTGCTTTGCTTGTGTATCCAGTGTGTCATTAAACTAATTAGATCTCTGTTCTAATCCGCCTTGGGTTTATTATAGGACCTTTTACAATTGCTGGTTTATCCCTTTTGCTAATCTACCTTGTGCTGCTGACAACAGTTTTTATTAGCAGATAGATTACCTCAATATACGTTAGATATTGATGTGTCCCAGAAGAAATACTGTCTAATTAAAGGTTGGGCATTGTTGGGATTTTATTGATTCTCATTACAAGTCAGATTCCACTTCCGATTCTTGCTTCTTGATTCTGGGATCACTGTCAGCGGTTTAGTGTCAATAAAACCCAAAAAGTTACCAGTGTTTGATCATCTCCAAAAAACATCATTTTTACATTGTTAATAGTAATTTAATGAAGTATGATTTGTTTGTGTTGTTGTTGGGAATAAGACAATTATTTGATTTTCCTTCACCTGTATGTAGCAGGGTAGTAGCCTCAATTACATTTCAATAATAAATCACATCATGTTCCGCACTGTAATGATTTCTATGTATGTTACGTCTCCTGTCTTACAGGTATATAAGAAAAATGAAGAGGCCTCTTGTGGATGCTTGAAAACTCCAAACATCCAGCTGCTGCTGCTGCTCTGAAGGCTGGACCACAAAATATTCTAGACTCTCCAAGGTGAACAGTCCTACTTCACCGTCCAATAAACATGTCTGATGGGCGTGACATAGTGCATGTCTGTATGCACTGTCTGTGACCTCACAGGGCTTTTCAAAGCGTGTTGGTTATTGTTAGTCTTGCTCAGACTTAAGGGTCATGGGATTTCGTGAGAGGCAAAAACTGGGTGAGTTGCCGGTATTACAAGACACTTTCATTGGCAAATGGCAATCCAAATATTGTCTGCAGCTTATATTCTTTCTGCTTTCAAGTTTATTTAATAAACTGCAAATTACCCACAATGCTTTTTTAGATTATAAATGAATGTCTATGTACAGTATATGTATGTTCGTTTGCCTTTAGGCCTTTAAAAGATAGACTTTAACACGTTTAACAAATTAGTTTCATAATTTGTTATAATTTGTGAAATTATTTGATTCAGTTTAGGATGAAAACAGAAGTTCTCTATTTGAGACGTTGCAGACAAAATTCATTTTTATGGCTTTTTCTATTACTTGATCAGTTCTTGGAGTATAATAAGTCATTCAAACATAATATTGCAGGTCCTGAAACGAGGGTTTGAAGACAAATAAATATGACAGTAATAACAATACATATTTTGTTAGTGGGGACGTTCTATTGGGCAGGTGGAGCAGCTGTGTGTATGTTTCCATGTCACACAGATGCTAAACAATACT